>NW_027287250.1:845000-949349 GCF_022747635.1 Hetaerina americana
TTCCTCGCCTCACGCCAAAGTATCGAGTAACTAAAACAAGATAAGTTTCTTCTATTTGAAAAAATTATTATTTAGCATTTTTGAAGCAGAAAAATATGTCGGTGCATCAAAGTACCTTCTTTTCCACATTCCTGAATTGGAAAGTAAACTTGAGTAATGTGTTGGATCGACATGGTCTGATTGAGGAATGTATGTGTGGGAGGGAGGGTCGAGGGAAGGCCGAATTGCGGCGAACAAGCACGGGTTCGATGCCCGCGAGTACGTGAGATGCGGGCTAAGTTGTTTGGGCAACGTCGAGGGGTCGGTCGGGAATCGAACCGTCGAAGAGAAACGCCCGAGAAAGACGTAGGAATGATTTGAGAGAGATACTATGCATCCGAGCAGTGGCGGAGAACTAATGCTGCCGAAGAGACTCCCCTGAAACGCGAGGAATATTAGCAGTCGGAGAAATATAGGAGAATGTATTGATGTGTGTGACAAGCGAACCAAGTGTGCTACGACAGCAGGGAGGAAGTTGGAAAACAACGTCATTTAGTGACGTAATAGCGCGCTTTTCTCGACTGCGGTGCCTATTATTTAAGGAAAGGCCCGTCGGACTATTGCACTTGCACTAGTCTCCCACACATTAAGCAACAGCCCGTAATCCATCACCTTTGAATGTAACGAGCGCACCCCTTCGCCACCTCCCTCGCCCGCCCGGTAACCACCCTCCCTCCCTCCGCCCCACCCTTCCCCGCACTCCCTAATTCCAGACGGATATTACCGCACGAACACATAGGTGTGGGCGCGCACGAATGAATCCTCAATGTATGGATCCCACGCGGGCGTCTCACTGGCGTCCCCTTCACGCGACACCATGGCCCCCGCACACCCCCGGAGCCGCCTTTTCGACACCCCGGGCGCCGCGCGCATGCCCGGATATACAGCACTACCTACTACAACCCACCTATCTGCTCCACTCCCCCTGCCCGCCACCTCCTCCACCACACACGCCTCTCCTCCTTCGCAAACCCAACCCCCGCGCCCCCGACACCTCGAGGGCCGCCCCCGACACTCGCCCGCCGTTCGAAGCGGCCGCCGCCTCTTCAAGTCGGCGGCCACCGCTTCCACCCCCTCCCACTCTCTCGCGCTCACACGCGCTCGCCTTCCCTCCCTCACTTCTTCCAACTCGCCCCTCCCGCACAAACACCCACGCGATCACACACGCACGGTGCCTGCGTGTTTTTATCCCCACCGGCCCGCTCTCATCCCCCGCCCCCTCCCCCGCCCGGCCGAAAAGGGGACCGTGCAGCGGAGCGGCAGCCAAGAGGAATATGCCAGAGCGAGCAGCGAGCACCCTTTTCGTTCCATCCGATGCAAAACCACTCTCCCGCCCCAGCACCGCCTGAGACAAAAGTGACGCCCGCCCCCACAAACACCTCAGCACCCTCCCTTCAGTCCCTTCCCCGCAAACAGTCGGCAAAAAACTGCCCACCCCCTTTCAGATGTGTGACGCGGGAGGTATTTCACTCTGACTCACCCGCCCACCCTCTCACCTTGCCAACCTCACCCGCTCCCCTCCCCCTCCTCCTCCCCTTCCCAGGGAGATGGAGGGCGGAAAAAAAACCTTCCGAAGGCACGCGGATGCACACACACACACACACGAACGCAGACAAAAGCATTCTCGCTCAGGAGAATACAAATATTAATCATTTTGTTCGCGGGAAAGAGGTTGGACGGGGGATGGGGGGGAGGGGGTAGCGTTTCATTCCTTCCTTTTGAGGGGAAAAAAGCGAGGGTTGGGATGAGAGTGGGAAGAGGGTGGCGGTGCGCGGGGGACGGGTGTCCCCCTCCGCCAGGGACGAGCGCCGGCTCCTTTTTTCTCCCTTGCTTGCACCACCCCCTCTCCCGGCGCACACACACCTCGGAGGGGGCATGACCCCCCCCCCTCTGCCCCCCGCGAGAGACAGTCGCACTCACGGTTTTTGCCTCCCGTCCCCGGAGGGGGGTTTACGGTATGTGACATATTTGAGAGTTTTCTAACCTCCAGCGAAGAGAGAGAGAGGAGTCGAGCCACCCAGGGGGAGCGAGACGCGGGGGGGATGGGGGAAGGGGCGGTCGGCCCTCCGACGGCGGACCCTTCCTCTCGCGACACCCGCCGCTCTCCGGGCCGCCCTCCACCGGAGGGACTCCGAAGGTGCGATTGGTGAGACCGGTCAGAGCGTGAGAGATGGGCAACATGCTCCGATATAAGGTGCATTTACTTATGGGTTGGCGATTCATTGGTCCAACGATTGTCTCCGACACCTAAAATAAAATGTATAGGACCGATTGAATCTCCGAAGTCATTGGAAATTGATAATCAGAGCACAGCCGTCTTCCCATCGCTCTCGGATCACGCGATGGCGTTCGCTTCGATCCGAAGCACGCAATCCTCTCTCTGCATCTTCCCTCTTCACTGATTGACTCCGCTGTAATTTGCTTCATTTAAAGTTGATATCAAATAAGCGATGTATAGTGTGAGCAATTTTGTTAGAAGGAGATATAAAAGGCCGGGAGATAAAGACAAGCGAATTGGGCAAATTCATCGAGGACCCAAAAAAAAACGCGACACCAGGAGTTGACAAAATGAAGCTAATAATTCAGGCAATCAGGGTCAGAGTGAAGGATAATATCTATGAAATGATTACAGGTAACTAGGAGAGCAGAACATCACTGAGGGATCGATCACAGGACTGAGGGATGGATGAGTGTGTTGATTGCAATTCCGAAGGAACCGAAAGAGATGAATACAAAGAACACAAAGCATTGAGCTTGATGTCGAAAGTATTTACTCAGGGAAAGAATATAAGGCAAGACAAAGGATAGCCCAACCAATTCGGATTCAGGAAAAAACGGGGGAACAAGGTGGAGGATATTCAACTTGAGGTTAGTCAACGGAAAAATGTTAATAAACAATATATTATAAGTGGCATTCTAAGACTTAGAGAAGGCCAGCGACAATTTCAAATGGAATTAGACGTTCAAGACACTGAATGCGCTCAGAATGTACCACAAAGATGGTGGAATAATCCATCACTTCCACAAGAATCAGGTAACAATATATTATAATGAAATACCGTCGGAAAAGAGAAGCCAAAATAGACAAAGGATTTAGACAAGGATGAAACCTCTCATCAGGCCTCTTCAATGGATATCTAGCATAGACGATAAAAGAGCCATAAGAATTGCGCATCCCGGTGTCGAGGTTAATCGCTTCACTTACGAGTTCAATTCCCTGAAGGAATTCAGAATCTCTTCAGATCCACCCACGGTCGATGGCATCGTTGACGCCTACATGAGCCACGACCCGCAGCCAGGAGCACTTCGTACCCGCTCCAGCCGCCGCTCCAACCGCCTTCCTCACCTGGGGAACGCCGCCACTAGGAATGCACCAGGCCGCCAGGCGCTGGCTCACATCTTCATGGTCTGCCCGCAATGGGACCATCACTGCACCTTCATTTGTGCTCCTTTTTTTATACTTCTACGTACATTCGTAATTTTATGGCAGTAATTGAATTTATTTAAGTGCCTCTACGAATGAGGTGATTTGCACCTTTCGCATTTCAAATATTAACAGTCCTCACAACAGAAGAATTACGCACGCCTTCGGTCAAATTTACCAGGTCATCTCAAAGGTCATCGCATCTGTCCATCGTGGCGTATAACATGGTGGCACGACCAAGAAAGCGGAAGTGAATTCGACGAAATACATTGGCCGCAAGCATCGGCATCCGCACGCGGGATGCAACGGTGGCCGGACCGTGTCCGAGTCGTCGATGTCCCTTTGTTAGATCCGATGGCGTCGGTGACGCTCCCTTCGCCGTTGGACCGCGTGAAATACTAACGCGACCCCCCACGTGCACCCCATTCTCTCGGCACGGTAATCGAAAGCACTCGTCCACTCCCTCCGCCCCGCAACTGACGATGCGGTCCACCGTCCTTGAGGTCACCTGCCCACGCACGCGCCACCTTCTCTGCGATGCTCAAGGAAACGGATACGAAGGATATGATTGCGGAAGAGAGGTCTCTCGCAACATTGCTCGCTCGCGAGGTGATTTCGTTGTAGGACTTGACAAAGCTGAATGGTAAAATGTTGGCGAAGAGGAAACATTACCCGAAATCATGGTCGAGATTACTTGGGAGTCCGAAACGGAGCACCGGGCTGATTTCATTCATTCGCGATACAAGGGCGAAGGTTGGGGGGGGGCTCGGCGTTCCCCAACATCATTCGGGCCGAAATATCGTCTTCCCACTTTGACCTAACTATCCGCAATACAGACATTGAGAAAAGTCATTTCAACTGACCGCATGACTCCATTGAGGCGAAGAGATAAACACGCACGCACAAACGCAGATCTGGAATGGATTGTGAATGCGAGCACGCAGTCATGACCGATGCTAATCACTTTCCGCTCCCGCTAACCGCACTCCCGAGCAGCGAACGGCGTCACGGCTCGGCGGTCAACGACGACGCATTCCCCGCGCCAGGAATGCACAAATGCGAATTCCGCGTAATGAGGCAAAATACACTCGCCCGGAGGGAATTCTCCGGAGGATTAATATTTCTCTTTGATACATGCGGATTCTTTGAATCGACCACCGTTCCCGAACGCATTCAGAAGTAACTTCAAAGAAGTTCACTCAGCATGTTGATGAGCATTCGCTTTCCGTTCGCCGCCCGCCTCCATCGAATCCACTCCGAAGCAATCGACGGACCCGAAGGAGCCAAGGAGTTAGTCGCTGGGCCGGCTGTTTCAGGATATATTAATAATCTAGCGATGGAGAATGAGTATTTTTGCTGCCAGCATGCCAAGAGTATGTGCTGTTCCCAATCAAAAAAAGGCTAGCAGTATTGATGCCGTTAATTCATTTTTAAAAATAAATAAATTCAAAACAAGTTTTCACACTCATAAAAGATGGCGCATTTTGAAAAAGTTTCAGTGTAACTGGACATGAAGTAATTTAATAGGTGATACATTCCGTCTGTATGTTCTGCGACGGAATAGCTAACGTCGCGAGGGACAGCATCTTAATTTCAGCTTCCTATTTCGCTGGTATTCGCAAATACTAAGGTATTTTGTTCAAAATTTCCGCTTTAGCAGTAGTTGCCCCTGGCGGAAAACCTCTCCAATTTGGGGAAACGGGAGGATGAGAGATGAACAAAGAGAGAGAACAAGTGAAGATCGGTGGGCGCCGGCCTGTACATACCCGTACGTCACCGCCGAAGAGATTACTCGTGGGAGCAGGGGCGTCGGGCAACGGCTCACCTTTTGTTCGGCCACGGCCCGGGCAAAGGAATTGCGCTCACAGACGAATGAGCGCGTCGCACGAGGGGGCAAGAGTCTCCTGGGTGGGGGGGCAGGGGTATGCGTGTCCAGAGGGAAGAGCAGATTTCGTAGGGGGAGCGGGAGGTGGAGAGGAGGCCGATATCGCGGGAATGAAGAACCGAGGGCGGAGGCGAGCGGCAATATAAGAGGGGGCGCGCGTGTACGGGGGCGGAAGACAAACGGCAAACAGGCGTATGCGCCGAAGAGTGCGGGAGGGGCCCGCGCGTGTCCCGCGTTCTGTTCACTGCAGGAGACCCAGAGGAGAAGTGTGTTCTGACCCACCGGCGATAAATAAACCGGAAGCCGCGGAATTCGGACGACGGGCACCCGGGGGGGCGGATGAGGGGGGGGGTTGCCGGGGAAAGAGGAGAGGCTGGGGTTGGGGGATGCTGGCGTCGGATCGCCCCGCGATGGGGGTTGGGTGGGGATCGAACGGGCGGGGGAGGGCTTTTATTCGCTGACGAAGGGAGGAGAAAGGGGAAGGCACTGCGGTCGAGAGAGATGACCCGAACACCCTACGACGGGGTTAACATCCTCCTTCGTTAGGGTAGCGTGTTTATCCTAGACCTGGAGTCCTACGCTTTCGTTATAACAAGCCATCGGTCCTGATTGACCCGTGGGCACAAGCCAGAGAAGCGGTAATTGCGGCGGATTCGGGAGGAATAATTAATTACGCGTTTCACGACATCAAAGTTTAGGAAACTGCCGAAAACCAATGCATGCAGTTTTACAGAAAGAGGGCGTTCTTCTTTGGAATGCGAGATTGAAACTCTCGGGCAGCGACAAAGGTAATGATGACGGCGAGAGATCAGACGACGCTGCAAAAGCGGCCGTCGATCGGAGAGAACGGGAGACGCGAAAGAAACAGTGGCGAGTCAGTGCAACGGAGGAGAATCGGGTTCAAAGTGTGCGAGGCCGTTGCATTCACGGCGAATTCCTAAACTGAGAGTCAGAATTTGAGGATAAAACCAATCATCATCAGTGGGTAACAGCGTACGTACGCCGCGCCGCCAGAGGGGCGCGGGGGGGGGGTCGGGATTCCATTCGGCAAGTAATGCCTCGCCACCGTGAGACTTCGACTGACAGGATGCAGTAATTAGATTTGAACGATGGTTTTCCACTGACCAAAGACATACGTGTGAGCGAGAGCATATAAGTATATCTCCACGCAAGGGAAGAAAACACAAGTAAGGTTTTACATTTCTGAGGCCGTGTGAAAAGTACGAGAAATATATAAGAAAAACGGAAATAATCGGCTTCCGTATTCAAAGAAGACGGTAAATATTCCTTCCGACACTCGCACCGCGCAAACAGTGTCCATTGTAACTGAGAGAGAGAGAGCGCTTCTCTCTGTTTCGTCTGGTCCGCTCTTTGTCGGTCCATCGCGGAGGGAGCGTCGGCGGTATTGTGCAGCGATGCTCGTCCGCTTGTAGGCTTCCCCGAAACAGAAGGGTCACCCGGAGGGATGGGTTGGTTATTGGGGGAGGAAGAGGGTCAAAGGGCAGTGATAACAAGTGAAAGTCGCCGCAATTTGCAGGCCGCAATCCAGTATATGGGGGGCGGGGAGTTGAGGGTAATTGGGGTAGATTGGGATGTACCAGGGTGGATTTCGGGGCTTCCGGGGCACAACAGCGAGAGGGAGGGAGGGGGAGGGGAGACGTGGTTAATGGCTTTGGATACCTCGCGGCGACATGGGGCTCTTTGATTGATCTCAGGGAGACGGGAATCGATGGCTCCACGTGAATTATTAAAAGCAACCATTGGACCACTCTGCGAATCACGGGTTGCATGGCACGCGAGGACTGGCTGTTTAATGAGACGACTCGTCCACTACTATTTGAGCAAAATATACTTTTTCAATCACCGCCCCCTGGAGGAGCGCGCCATTTATCTTCGAGGGCCGAGTCGATGCTGGAAGGCGAGGTGGGAATTCCACAAATCGCAACTCTCGTTCTATTCGTGGGCGAGGCCCGTGCCCGGTGTTCACGTGGATATCGTACGTGGAAGTGGGTGTCCCGCCCACGGAGTGAGCGCCTCTCGCCGCATGTTTGTATATTTATACGGCTTATTATCTCGTAACGCTCACAGATCAGAGCAAAAATGATGACATCACCTAGTTAATGGTGAACTGAAACCGCATCCAAAAACATCAAGAAAACCCATCGCTCACCGCGCGTGAAAAAACGTCATCACGGACGATCTGTTTAATTCTCCAGTTTGAACAGCTCGTCTTTCGCCATGTCACACCAGAGCTCCACCCGCCGCTACTTCAGTATTTGTGACTGCACTCACTTTGACGCCGGGGTCAGAGAGGACGTGGAAAGCAGTCGTCGACACGAGACAGGCTCCGAGGGAAGGTACGCCAAGTTCACCCCTCGGACATCACGCGTGCGGGTTGGGTTTGAATTATGTCCCCGAACGGGGGCACGCGACAGGAGGAAGGTCAATCTGGCGTTTCCATTGGAGTGCGTAGCGTGAATGACCGGCATCTTATCAAATTTAAATGCCTCGGTCAGGGTAAAATGTATTGTTCGATTCTAAATCCAACGTGTTTCACTTCCATCTGCAGTGGACATCCACAAATGTAGTCTCACCATTAGTAATGTCACCTCGGTCATTATTTATGCCCAAAGATGCGTTTCTGTCGTATTCACGCGGGCAACTACTATATCACCTCCGATCCTAATCACTTCTTTCGGCCAGGTGCTTCGTCTGCTCCAAAATCCGACGCCCTATTGGTTCCAGCGGTCTCGAAAGATAACAATGACTCCCTCGTTTACCTTCTGGACCGCGACGACATCTCTCCCCACGCCTCTTCAAATCTTCGCTACTCAGAAGTTTAGTTCGGCAGTCGCACGCCAAACTTCGAGGGCCACCACCGTCGAGGAAGGCCATCCGCGAAATACGCGTGAGCGCAGTGACCTTGGGATTCCATAGCGAGGCAAGAGAAAAAAACATCCTCGCGGGGTACTATGCGAATTTGCACGAATTACCGGAAGAGAGCGCCATTGATGTGCAAATAAACTAAAATGTATGTGTACATCTATCTCTATATTAGCAGAGGATCGGAAGAGTGGCCAGGCAAGCAAGCAGTGGAGAGGGTCGCACGTTCAGCGAAGGCGACCGGCCGTGGGAGCGGAGGGGGGGACCCCCCTCCCCCACGGGCAGTCGCCTGCTTGGGTTTTTGCGAGCTGGCGGAAGGATACGTATAGAGAGTGACACGTTCGCGGTGACGAATGCTAACTGCGCATCCTGAATGGGGGCTGGAGGGGGGGGGCGGAAAGCACGCGGGGGGATTGTTCTCCGATTACTTGGGGTGGGGAGGCGGGGGAGGGGGGATGGAGATAATTAATCGCGTCTCTCCGCCGGTGAAACCCTTCGCGCTTCCGTGAATGCATATAATATGAAATGGTAGTCGCGCCGACGTCCTCAGGAGGAAGATAAAAAACTTTGCCGTGCCGTGCGCGCCGCCGCTCCTGCGTGGGCGAAGGGGGGGGGAGGGAGGGTTGGGGGCGAGGGAGGGTTGGGGGCGAGGGAGGAGGGGGCACGAATATGCTAAGGAGGAAGGCCTTCCGCCGCCCCTGCCGGCCCCCAAAAATTGCACATTTGGGACAGCGGCGGAGGCGGACGGAGGGGAGGCGGTGGGGGTTGGCACGATCCTCCCCCTCCGCACTCAAATGAATTCCGCTTCCCTTTTTTCCACCCTCGCCCTACGTGAGGGGAAGAATTAATAGCCTCCTTTAGCCGAGTGGAGAAACAATAAAGAAGGCATGAAAACTCAACACGGGTCATCTAACCGTTCATAACCTTTTTAATAATATATACACAGATAAATATAAAAGCCTGAATAAAATACATATGTACATGCAAAGATTCTCTCTCTCTCTCTAGGAAGCGGATAACTGTAAATAAAGCATATACGTAGGCGCGATGAGCATTCATGATGCGAGCAATAAGGTTGAATTTAAGAACAATGTGGACGCGGCCGAGGGCCAGGGCCCCGGATGCGATGCAATCGCGGAGAGGGCAATACTTCCGTCAGGGGCCTCGAGCGAATGCTTGCGTTTGCCCTCATTGGCTTTGGCCATTGACTTGTCGCCATGACGCGGGCCCGCGAACATGTCACTCGGAGAGCAGCGAACCCCGCGTCGAGACACACCGTCCGCGCAGAGGACGAACGCCGACGATTGACTGGCGCGCGGCCACGTGGAAAACAGCAGCGATTCATGCCCTAATTCACGGTTATTTTGGGCCCCCTACGTTTAGAACCGAGTGATTCCCGTCATCGCATGGCCCAAAAGGGCCCAGGGGACCCTCCCTCCTGCGCCCACTTGATCCAAGGCCACACGCGGGCCATTTCGCGCTGAACTGCACCCGCAAGAAGTGCTCCAGGAGTGCGTCACAATAATTTAAATTTGATTACAAGGAAGGCCAACGTCCGTGATGGCACAGAGGGAGGACCCCGGGGCCCGCCTGCCCTCCAAGGAGCTCCGCCCCCTCCCCCGGTCCCCCGTCCGTCTCCCTAAGGCAGCGCGTCTCGAAGGAAGCGAATGAAAAAATGAGTAGCTCTGAGATTAAATCAAGAGAGGACACGTGATCACGAAGGGGTCGACTCGAGGGGTGGTGGGGCCCCCGTCCCGCGGGGTGTGGGGGAGCGACGGAGCCCCCCCCCCCCGAGACGAGCGGCACGTCGATGATAGGATTTAATACGCAAGTCGGCATTCAGATGTTTTTCCAAGATATGAAAAGCGGGAGTGGTTAGGGAGGGAGAATTGGGGGGTTGGTTTCGAGGGCAACTCCATCCCGAATCTCATAAACGCCCCAAGAATCCTTAATACGCCTCCGCACAACCCTCCCCCCCCCCCCGAACCTCCCACTCATTCTCTTCCTTGAGATGACGGCCCGCTTACTCCCCTATTACTACGATTACCGGTGCGCGGACATGCGCAGGCATGGAGCGCTCGGCCTAGGCTCAGCGAAAAGGCATAGGAACCCATAGGCACGAACGAGAGGCTGGCGGGATCCCAAGCAGATACGAGTTTCCTTAACCGGGACTTGAACCATGGATATCCGAATTGCAGTCCCGAATCTATGTCAATTACATTATGGCTCTGCCCTCTTTCCCCATACTCTACAGCTGCATTAGGAGGAATATGTTATCCCCATTCCACAGGAAATGTGTAGGTGTTAGCTTAGATGAAAACCTTATCCAAGCAGAGAAACGGACACAAAAGATTATAATAGATATTTCGACGTATATATATATATATATATATATATATATATATATATATATATATATATATATATATAAATTCCGCCCGGCTTCAACTAATGAGCCAAAACCCCTTCCTAGTAACCATCCTGTCTCCTTATCGAAAAAGTTTCCAATCAATCCTTCAGAAATTATCTCAGACCAAAAACCTCTCCATGAACGAACGTCATGCCCTAAAAACCCTACAGTCCAATCCCAACATCGTTGTTACCTCCGCCGATAAAGGCTCCTCTGTTGTAATTCTTAACACCAATGATTATATTTCCAAAGCCCTCGCTCACCCGAACGATACATCCACCTATTCCACTCTCACAAAAAACCCACTACAAACTTTCCAAGCCGAAATTCGGTCTTTTCTCCTCCACTCCGGACCAGAAGAAGGCCTCACCTCCCAAGACATATCCCTACTTCACCCCCAAACCCCAGAACACCCCAGTTTTATCTCCTCCCAAAAATACACAAACCCAAAATCCCCTGTCGTCCTATAATTTCCAGTTACAATTCTCCCACCGAAAGAATCTCCGAATTCCTTGACCACCACCTACAACCACTTGTACTCTCCTTGCCCTCCTTCACGAAAGACACATACCACTTCCTCAACCGTCTAAATTATGTCTCTATTCCCTCCACACCCAACCTACTTATGGCCACCATAGACGTTACCTCACTTAATACTTCTATTCCCCATGCAGAAGGTTTATCCTCCCTCCGGCATTATCTTTCTCTACGCCCCCTACCCCAGCGCCCCTCAACGGAATTTCTCCTCAATCTTGCCACTTTCGTCCTGACTAAACATGCATTCTCTTCCCAAAATTGTATTTATCTACAGACAAAAGGCACAGCGATGGGAACGAGGATGGAACCACCATACGCCAATCTCTTCATAGGCCATCTCGAAGAGACTTTCCTGTCACAACAACCCTTCCAACCTCTTTTCTGGGTCCGCTACATAGACGATATTTTTATTCTCTGGACACATGGCTCTGATTCTCTCAACAATTTCTTATCCGCCTTAAATTCATCTTTCACTTTTAAATTCACCTCTTCCATTTCAGACTCCACCATCACCTTTCTTGACACAGACATCTCACTTCAAAACAACAAATTCACCACTTCAGTACACATCAAAGCCACTAACCATCAGCAATACCTACACCACACCAGCTGTCATCCTCAACACACGAAACGCTCCATTCCTAACTCTCTCTTTATCCGCGGACACCGAATTTGCAACACTCTCAACAAATACCTTGGCAATCTACATCTTGCACTCATCAAACGCGGTTACCCAGAAAGGTTACTACACAATAAAATCCACCGCTCCACCCGACCACTCACACCGCATAAAAACAAGCCCACATCTGACGCAGGACTCAACCTTTGCACCACCTATTTCCCCGGATCACACAGACTGAAAACCCTCCTTAAAGAACTGTTTCCAATTTTACATGACAATGACGCGACCTCATCCTTACTACCCCAATGCCCATCTATCGCATACAGACGACCCGCCAATCTCAAAAACCTTCTGAGATCCACCAACCCTTTGGCGCCCCCCCAGTGACAAATTTCCCAATATTTCCCCAACTTGCAACCGCCCCCGATGTAAAACCTCTCCTCTTATTATGCCTACTTCCCTCTCCCTACATCCCCTCATTGCCCCCTCACCTCGTTCCCACGCTAATTGCCTCTCAAAAAATATTATTTATATTTTATCATGCAAACATTGCACTTCCTTTTACATAGGCGAATGCATTACCCCCTTATCCATTCGAATGAATAATCACCGGTACTCCTGCAATTCTGTCTCACTGTCTTCTCATCCTATCCCTTCACACGCCAATTCCCACAACCGTTCATTCGACCAGTGTTTTGCTCTTAGCATCTTGGAATCCCTACCTGATTCAGACACCAATAGAGAGGTGAGAACTCGTGAATCCGCCTACATATTTGCTTCCGTTCTTTCAAAATTCCCACCCTTAACCGCCATCTTTCATTTCCCTCCCAGCATTCCCTCCACACCTCCCCTCCCCACCCATTCCTCTTTCCCCTCTCCAGCATATTTTCAGTCTCACTTGAAGAAGGCCTCTGAGAGGGCCGAAAGCTCAAACAATTTACCGCGTGAGTGTCCTTTTAAATGTTGCTATTTGTGTTATACTGTGTCAGCCCATTATTGTGCCGCTCGTGTGAGTTTTTTCTTACAATCGTTATACATATACATATATATATATATATATATATATATATATATATATATATATATACTCGACGATGAGATAGAAAGGGCATTAAAGGAGATGAAACCAAATTAGCCCTTGGGGGTGGATAACATTCCCGCGGAACCATTAAAATGTTTAGGAAAATATAGGAGGAAGAGGCTATATGGGTTGATTCGTAGTATCTATGAGGAAGGAATCTGGCCGGAAGACTTTGTGAGATCGGTTTTAGTTCCTTATCCAAAAAATATAAAGGCTACATCATGTGAGGACTACAGGACGATAAGTTTGATATCCCACGCAGCTAAAGTTGTTCTCAGGATCATAAACAAAAGGATAGAGAGTACGGCAAATGTTTACTTAGGGGATGATCAGTTTAGGATTAGGTAGGGGAGAGGTACGCGTGATGCCATTGCAGTAATTTGATTATTAATCGAGAGGAATATAGAATACAACCTGGAGGTATTTGCCTGTTTCGTAGATTTCGAAAAAAACATTTGATAGAGTGAATAGGGGAAAACTACTTTGCTTGGGGAAAAAATTCTGCTTTTATCTCTACTAGTAATATTCTATCCGTTACCTGTTCTATGTTTAATACGCTTCTTCCTACCTCTTTATATAATACTATAGCAACCCCTCGTTGGCTCTCGTCCCCGCCGCTGTATACTATTCTATACTTATCACTCCAGTAATCCCCGCTATCTTTACCTCTCACCTCGCATAGACTTAAAATATCTATATTTCCCCTTTCCATCTCTCGCTTAACATTCTCTAATTTCCCCGTCCTCATCATTGTCCTAACATTCCACGTTCCTATTCTAACTAATGTGGTATTTTCCTTCTGCGTCTTCTATCCTGCTGCTGCCGGTTTCCCCTTGCAAGGGTTTCGTGGAATGACGACCGCGGAAGCCTTGCCTCCCCGCTGCTGGGCACGACGCACGGTCGATTAGGCCGAGCCCCGTAGTTGCCAGGACTCTTTAGTGACCATCATATTTATCTTGGGAATGACAATTGAGGTGGTTTCCCGTTGCTTTCCTCAATAGCGTTTTTAATGTGACACAATTCCTTGGTGTACCCACTGGGGTCAGACGCCATTGCAGCCGCGTCACTGAAGAACAGACGCTGCGTGGACTACCTTTCGTCTGGCTCCTAACCTTCGACCTATCTGGCATGGGTGACCCTACCAGGAGCAATTATTATTACTCCCGCCAGCACAGCTCTAGGGGTAATCGGAACGCACAAACCCTTCCACCACGTAAAGGGTGTAGTCCGGGGAGGGTGTATCCGTAATATCAATATATATATGTATATATATATATATATATATATATATATATATATATATATATATATATATATATATATAGATGATTTCGTCGACGTAACACGGAAGATCCTAATAATGAATTGGACAGCAACAAACAATATAGACACACATAAAAAGATCACTCACACGTTATTTCTTGATCATTTCGACGGAATTGCGCTCCGTCTTCATCGGAAGATTAGTTCTCTATCTTCCGATGAAGAAGGAGCAGAATTCCGTGGAAATGGTCAAGAAATAACGTGTGAGTGATCTTCTTATGTGTGTCAATGATATATATATATATATATATATATATATATATATATATATATATATATATATATATATATATATATATATATATATACACAAACACACACTTCCTCTAGCATAGGGGCTCGCGGAAACGTAATTTAAAGTTATGAGTCGGAATTCTGGGCGGGAACTCGGGATGATAGGAATAAAGAATAGCGAGATTCGGATAAAGTGCGCGATGGTGGGTGAAAGGCGCGGGTGATACCTCCGCCACCCCCTCCCCCCACGGGCGCCCCAGGGCAAGGTCGACGCACCATCCCCCTCGCGTTCTCCGACCTGGACGCCAACCGTCACGTGTGTGCATGGGCTAAGAGGTAGCACGTGTGTCCGAGGCATCAGGGGTTGGGGGTGTGCTGGGAAGCTGCGACCCCCCCCCCCATTCCACCCTTTCCGTCAAGGGGGGCACGGCAGCGATTGAGGGAACTGTGGCCGGGGGGCAACTTCACATGCACGCCAGGGGACCGGATGGGGATCCCGACGACCCCAGCGCGAGCGAGTTCTTCAGCGATACTTTCTATATTTCTATATCTCCGTCCGATATATTTCTTTCTCTCCGTCGCGTGGCGAGCGCTCTGACGACGCTTAGACGAGGACACTTTTGGAAGCTGGCAGCTGAACCGCTTGCTCGGAGTGCATAATAACTAGATGAGAAGTTAAGGATGGACTGCTTGGCGAGGAATCAGATTATTGGCAAAGAGGGGTTACTACTCGATTGCGCTGTCCACTTTTACGACGAAAGAGCAAAATTACACCCGCTAACCTAGATCGCTGATTGGACCAGTCTATTAATTTCGATTAAAAAGGCACAAAATGGGTAAACACGAGGTTTAGTTAAGGATGGTGCACACCGACGAATTCCTCCGTCGGTAACCTCCGCGAATCGGAGGTCAACCCTTCCCCCTCAACCCCCTCCCCCCGCCAAACCCTCAAATTGGCTCGGACTGCGGCGCATGATGTTCGCCTCTAACTGGTGCTGAAAAGGTGAATGGGAGTTCAATAGACACATCTGTACCTATAAATGCGTAAAATGAAGTCCTCTGAACTTCAACATCCAGGATCTCACTTTCTTGGGTGACTTCCCTTTGGCGATTATTTTTGTTTGATTACGAGCAACACCTCATGGAATCGGTGCGGCGATAACTTGTTTCTCAGCGCCATGTTTAATAAGTTTTTAATCTATGACCTTCCTCCATTCAACAAGCGTCTGCGTGCGCCGTCGGTCAGGTTTCATGCGCAAATGACAGCACGGAGAAAGACGGGAATACGATGCAATGTTTGGGCCGAGGACATTGAGTGAAAACATATTGGTGGAAAAAGTGAAATTATCGGTGAGTAGCAGCTCAACGTGGGTGGAGAGCGAGGATTTCGATGGAACGGGAAGGAAGACGGGAGAGGCATTGGCGGAATGGGAAATGGGCGGAGAGAAATGCTTGGGACGGGGGTAAGGAAGGGTATGCCGAGAGGGCGGATGGATCAGAGAGTGGGCGTTTGGAAGGAGGCCGCGGCGGGGAGGAATGAAGGAAGGACGCGGGCGGAGCGCGGAGTCAGTGGGGAGAGAGAGACGGGCGGATAACGGCCAAAATGAGAGTCGGGAATCACTAGGAAGTGAGGAGGCCATTGCTGCTGGTGCCATTTCGGAGCGGTGCATTTTCCCTTGCTACCTGAAGGAAAGCATCTCTAGTTGGCCCTCTCGTTCACCACCCAAGCGTGCACCACCGAGGGAGGGGGGGGGCGTTTGGTTTCTGCTGAATTGTCCTCGTGTGCGAGGCTAAATAGAGCCGGAACCATTAAACGACAGATTTGGAATGAGCGAACGGAGAGTAATTGCAAGAGAGAAGAGGAAAGGATGCAGGGAGAGGGGTGCGGGGGGGGAGGGGGGGGGTCCGTCCAATCGCCCGCCCCACGCAAGGCCTCGACTGCACGCCGTGGTGCATGCGTTTGCCATCTTCGTCCGAGACCAACGAATCTTTGCCGTGCTTTCGCCCGTTGCTTTAAATGATCCATCTTTGCTCTGGTTACACTCGCCCTTCAAATACAAATAGGCAATTTTGGGTTTGTTGGTCGTCAAGAGGGGATTTCAGTTCGACGCGGGCGGTCGAGAGAAAGGGAGCGTAAGAAGGGCGCAGGCGGGGAGAGCGCGGGTAAAGGGGGGGCAAGGGAGTAGCGGGGGGGGGAGGCGTGCCATTAAAAGTGGAGAGAGGGACCCGGGTGTTTCATTCTTTCCATCGCGACGCGCAGTTCATTTCAGAATAATCTCGAGGGCGGCAATTAACGAGCGGGGCTGTCGAGAAGGGAAAAAGCAGAAGAATCTGGTCGGGCGCATCTCAATTTTCCCATAGAGCCAATGGAAAATTGATGTTTATGCAATCACGGAGAGGCGGGGGGCGACCGGGGGGCAGAGGGGATGGGGTGGGGTGACGGTGGCCACCCGGGGGTGGGAAGCGGGGGCTCCGGAGCACTCGGAAATATGCATGTACAAAGCAATACTCATATGAAATGCATTTCCTTCTCTTCAATATTTCTGCCCCGAAAATGATGAAGTGAAAACTTAGCAGCGAAATTGGATCTGGCCGTTTCCCATGGATACGTGCTCACATTCACTCCGGGTGGTGCCGTGGGATGGCGAGGCTATTTTCTCTCTCCCTCTCTCGCCCCCCCCCACCTCTTCCATCGCCCGGCATTAGGGGTTGGGGGGTGGCGGCGGGGTGTGGCGGGAGGGAGGTGGGTGGCAAAGGGAGCGCTTAATTGTCCCCGACAGTTATAAGTAAGCATAACTCCATCGGAGCGCATCAACAGCCGACTTCAATTAATTTTTCTTCACCGGTCACCGCGAGGAGAGAAAGGGGTGGAGGCGGCGGGGGCGGGAGGGGCGGAAAGGGAAAGGGGGAATTCGTGCTCTGGGAAAACACATTTGGCGCAGCGAGGGGCCGCGCGCGGGCCCCGAAGGCGGCCCGCGAGGGGAGCGGCGTGGCGAAGGGTTCGAGGCAAACGTGCGCGAGTGTCCACGGAAGAAGGAAAAAACAATGCATCAACTTGTTTTCGCGTATGCCTGGAGCACACACGTTTAGAGAGGGAGTTGGAGGAAAGAATGAGGATTTTTTATAGCAGAGGATCCCGGTCGGCAAATGGGAGGAGCGTATGGCGAATGAGGGTGGAGGGGAGATTGGGGGGGGCGGGAGGGAGAGGGGAGTGGAGATGGGGGAGGGAGAAAAAAAGTGAGTGTGACACTAATGGGAAGCAGAAGGCGAACGTCGCGCGGTGTGGGAATGGCGGAGGTGACGCCATCATGGCGGCAAAAAAATAATTAAAAGCTGTCGTTGGGGCTCCCTCGGACAGCCCTAGGCGAGAGGAGAGGAGTCCCGTGGGAACGAGGGGGGTTTATGGGAGTGGCGAGTAGGTACGCACGTACTATCAATATCACTGTCTACGCAGTTGTGGAAAACGTGTCCTTTGCATCAATGGCGACGCTCTCGCTCATCTTACCCCATTCATGGCGAAGGAGCAGAATCACTTGCGGCCCTTTGTCAATCATCAATTTGCACTTTCTGTTCCCGGTAATTACACTTACCGAGTCTATCGAGGGTAGCAAATGGTCCAGCACAGGCGCCGTTCCAAAATGCCAAGTCGTAAATGTTCACACCTCCTGCTTTTCCTGCCTCCTTATCATTTCTCCCAACATTCTCCTCTCCACCCCTTCATTTTTTGTCTTCTCTGTCCATTTCACCTTCTCCATTCTTCTCCACACCCACATTTCAAAGACCTCCAATCTACGTCTATCCTTCTCCTTCAACCGCGACCACGTTTCCGCGCCGCACACAGCTATGCTCCATATCCAAATTTTTACGAGTCTTTTCTAAATATCCTTACTCGACGTTCCTGTCATCAACTCCCTCCTCCTTGTGAAAGCCTCTTTGCCAAGCGCCATTCTTCTCCTTGCGTCCCTTATGCTGGAAATTTTGCTCGGACACAGTACCAAGACAGGTAAACTACTCCAGCCCCTATAGATTATGAACTCCTGTTTTAATATTTAACCTGGCTATTTTCATCGTCTTCCCCAGAGATAGCAAGGGAGCGAGACAGAGAAAAAGGAAGCAGTACATTGCTGGCTTGGAAAATGCAATTTTCGTTCACAAACCGCCGCACGCGACCAGCGCTACGTTGACAACGACTAAGCTGGATGGTGTTTGCATCACGTTGTAGCCGGGGCAAAGGAAAGGCTGAGTGGGGTGGATGCGGGCGGGAGGGGGAGGGGGGAAGAGGAGTCGCGGGTGACCAGAGGTCACACGGGGAGCTCCCCGTGCCAAATGATTTCGCCTCCCGGAGTCTTGCCACCCTCCGCCATCCTTAGCCCTTGGGGAGCCCTAAATCGAACACCGACCAAAAAATAGAAGTTTAACAACCGCATTAAACATATAAAATCAAACATTGCCATGTTCTCATACATTAGCCAGTAAGAGTTAAATGTGGTTGATTCACCGTTAGGTTTAGGAGAGGAAAACACAATTATAACTATTATTATACGTAATCTACCGGTTAACGTTGATTTTGATGGAAACAAGCAAAAAAATAAATACCTTGTATCCCCTATCAACACAAAACCCAACATCCTACTCTACATCAATCCCCTCTTCACCTCCGTATGCTTCCTTCCTCCCTTTATCCCGCCCAACATCCCTATCCTGTTCCTGCCCTTTCCTCGTTTACCTAACATTCCCCCCTCTATTACAGTCTTCAATATCCCACCGCCGATCAATATGCCTTCCATGCATTTTTCCAAATATTATAGGGTGAAGAATGAACACTATACGAATGAGAAAAACGGACGCATAGAAAATGAAGCGATTCCAAGAGGAGAAGAACGCAGAGAGGCAGGCGAGAACGCAATCCGTCACACAGGACGGCCTCGGAGAAGACCAGGAGCAGAGGAGAACTTACGCCCTCGACTCCCCACAACTCTGACCTGTGACCACCCAGCCCCCACGCCCGACCAATTCACACTCTCCGTTCTATAATTGTTATGGCGCCCAAACCGCGGTTTCCACACCCCACCCCATTCACCCCTCCGCCCCGAACACCATAATTTTTAATATCGTTGCGACGGCAAAGCGACGAACAACACGGAGGGGAGTGCGAGGAAGACGCCGCCCCTGCGGGAAGGGCGGGGGCCGAGGGAACAATGGGCAGAACACACGCTCACACCTACCCCTCCCCGCGCCGCCACACCTCGCACATCGCCCCCCAGGTCTGCGTGGCGTCCCACTCAACTCCCCTTCTGCCCCCTCCCCCCGCACACGGCCCCTTCCCCGAAGAGAGGCGCTCCTCCGAGAGATTACTTTCTCGGGACCTCGAAGGAGGGGCGGGAGAGGGAGAACCGGGGCGGAAACAAAGAGTGGTCTCCGCGTCTCCTCCGTGGGAAAGGGGATAACTCCTCACCTCCAACCAGCACCGCGCAGCATACAGCCACGAAGGCGTTTCACTCTCGGGGAGGCGAGGGATGGAAGGGTAGGCAAAGAAGGGAGCTGGGCCTGACGGTGTCCGCAAACGACAGTGGGAGGGGGGGCAGCACGTTTGAGAGGTGGAAGGAGAAGATGAGCCACGAAAAATGCGAGGGAAACTGCACACAGGTTAAGTAATGAACGCCGCAAATTGAGACAATCGTAAAACGAGCAGTGACCCCCAAATAAAAAGACAATCCCTATAATATGTATATATATATATATATATATATATATATATATATATATATATATATATATATATATAATTATTATTATTATTAGGTAATCTACCGGTTAAGAAAGGTTTTTGGATGGACACAGCTACTAAATACATATTTTGTGATTCCTAATAAAATACCAAATCCAGTATCCTACTCTACATCAGAACCCTCTTCATCTCTGAGTACTTCCTTCCCCCCTTCATCCCGTCCAACATCCCAATCCTGTTCCTTCCCTTTCCTCTTTTGCCCAACATTTTACCCTCAATTACAGTATTCAACATCCCACTGCCGGCCAATACCCCCTTCATCCACTTTTCCTGCCTCCATAGGATTTCTCCCAACAAACCCCTCTCTTCGCCTACCATACCAAGTACTTCCTCGTTTGTTTTCATCTCTGTCCATTTCACCTTCTCCATTCTCCTCCACACCCACATTTCAAAAGCATCCAGTCTCCGTCTATCCTCCTGCTTCAATGACCAAGTTTCCGCGCCGTACATAGCTACGCTCCATATCAAAGTTTTTACGAGTCTTTTCTTAATATCCTTACTCTACGTCCCTCTCATCAACTCCCTCCTCCTTGTAAAAGCCTCTTTGCTTAGCGCAATTCTTCTAATTCCGTCCCTACTACTTTGACCGTGATGGTCCAAAACACTACCGAGATACGTAAACTGTTCTACCTGCTCTAGTTTTACCCTCCTATTTTAATGTTAAGCTTGGCCTTTTTCTTTCTAGAAAATCGCATAACCTTTGTTTTATTAATATTGATTTTCATCCCATACCTGTCGCACTGAATTTCCAATTCACTCAGCAATGCTTGCAGCCCCTTGGCTGACTGACAAACTAAAGCTTGGTCATCAGCAAACCTAACTGGCTTTACGAATTCCC
Organism: Hetaerina americana; assembly: GCF_022747635.1. Lineage (NCBI taxonomy): Eukaryota > Metazoa > Arthropoda > Insecta > Odonata > Calopterygidae > Hetaerina > Hetaerina americana. The sequence goes on from NW_027287250.1 coordinate 866,065, forward strand.
CGCCCACTTTCATTCCTACCTCCAGTTCCTCCCATACCTCTTCAATCATTTCCTCTGCATACAGGTTGAACAGCAACGGTGATAATGGGCAACCCTGCCTTACACGTCTTCCTAACACTGCCTATCCGGACTCCCCGTTTCCAACTCGCACCTGAGCAGTCTGAGACAAGTACAAGTTGCGGATTACCCTCTATTACCTCCAATCTATTCTTATTTTCTGCAATATACTCATTAGTTTTTCCCAATTCACTCTATCAAACGCTTTTTCGAAATCTACGAACCAGGCAAACACCTCCTGGTTGTGTTCTATATTTCTCTCGATTAATAATCTCATTACTGCAATGGCATCACGCGTACCTCTCCCCTACCTGATCCCAAAGTGATCATCCCCTAAGTAATCATTTGCCCTACTCTCTATGCTTTTCTTTATGATCCTGAGGACAACTTCAGCTGCGTGGGATATCAAACGTATTGTCCTGTAGTCCTCACATAATGTAGCCTTTGCCTTTTTCGGGATAGGAACTAAAACTGATCTCATAAAGTCTTCCGGCCACATTCTCTCCTCATAGATACTACGAATCAGCCCATATAGCTTCTTCCTCCCACATTTCCCTAAACATTTCAATAGTTCCGCGGGAATTTTATCCACCCCCACGGCCTTATTTAGTTTCATCTCCCTTAATGCCCTTTCTATCTCATTGTCAAGTATGCCTGGACCTAAGCTACCCTCCTCTACGCAATATTCTTTTTCAATGTCTAACTTTGTTGGTCAAAGTTCTTTACTATACAGTTCCTCTCTATACTCCTTCCAGCTCTCTTGGATCTTTCGTGTGTCGACTATTACCTTACCCGCCTTATCTCTAACTGTTATCGTATCTCCCTTTCTCACTTTCCGATAAAGATTTAACTTTGCCGTACAGCGCACAGATTTAACCCTTCCTCTGCAGACTTTCCATATCATATATATATATATATATATATATATATATATATATATATATATATATATATATATATATAAAATACGCCGAGGCATTGCGCCAATTAAATGACATTTCCTGCTATGCCCCCCTGCCCCAAGACCCAAACCCTTCTTATCAAAAGGATATTCTCTCTTTTCTTTCCAATTTCGGGCCCAAAGAAGGTCTCTCCCCCAAAGACATATCCATTCTTTCACCACCTAATCCTAAGACTCCCCATTTCTATTTGCTACCCAAAATACACAAAACCAATAACCCCGGACGCCCTATTGTCTCCAGCATCAACTCACCCACAGAACGAATCTCCGCATTAATAGACCACCACCTTCAACCAAGCTACTTCACTCCCTTCTTACATTAAAGACTCGCACCACTTTCTGGAACGTCTACGCTCAATCCCAATTCCGCACAACACAACCATTCTCATGGCCACGATAGACGTCACATCTCTGTACACCTCCATTCCCCACAAAGAAGGCTTAGAAGCCCTGAAACATTACCTCTCCCTACGATCCACACCACAAACCCCATCCACAGATTTCCTCCTCGAATTGAGCCAAATCGTTCTTACCAAAAATGCTTTTCAATTCAATGACAAAATATATTTACAAATAAAAGGCACTGCAATGGGCACGCGCATGGCTCCTGCATACGCCAATCTTTTTTTGGGTAAACTAGAACACGACTTTCTGCAACAACAAACCCTAAAACCACTTTTCTGGGCCCGCTATATCGATGATATTTTCCTCCTCTGGTCCCACGGACGCGAAACTTTATCCTCTTTCATTTCCTCTCTCAACTCCTCCTCCTCAGTATCATTCACTTCTTCTATATCCGACTCGAATATTACCTTCCTAGATATCGATATTCACCTCCAAAACAATACGTTTCACACTTCAGTCCACATTAAACCAACCAATAAGCAACAATATCTTCATTTCGACAGCTGCCATCCTCCTCACACAAAGCGCTCCATCCCATTCTCACTCTCTATCCGTGGCTTCCGTCTATGCAACAACACCCCCTCCCAACAGAAATACTTGGACCAGCTGCTTGAATCCCTCAGAAAATGTGGGTACCCTGAAAAACTGCTAAACAGTAAAATCCTCAAACCGTCAACCCAATACACTCCCCTCCTCAAACCAAACCGCCCAAAATGCCCTAATCTTATCACCACTTTCTTCCCCGGAACACACAAAATTAAACATCTAATCCGTGACCTCTTCCCAATTATCAATAACACTCAGTCCACATCACTTTTATTCCCACACTGTCCCTCTGTTTCGTTTAAACGCCCGTCAAACCTGCGAGACATCTTTAAGTCCACAAATCCAACTTCAAGCACCCCCGTCTCTCCCCCGCCCCTATCCGCACCATGCAACCGCCCACGCTGCAAATGCTGTCATCTTTTAAGACCCTCCCCCTCACTCAGTACCAACTCCCAACCACTCGCCACCTGTACCTCAAAAAATATTATATATCGCCTCTCCTGTAACTTCTGCCCTGCCTTCTACGTGGGCGAATGCACGACCGCACTTTCCCTCCGCATGAATAACCACCGATATTCCACCAAATCTCCCACCTTTCTTAATTATCCCATCCCTACTCACACAGCTTCCCACAACCAATCTTTTGACGACTGCTTCTCTGTTTCGGTGATTGAAATCCTTCCCAAATCTGCGAGTATAATAGAGGTGAGAACCCGCGAGATGGCGCATATCTGGGTGGCCCAATCATTCAAACCGCCCGGGCTGAACCAAGCCCACTGAATGTATCATATGGCTGCCGACATATCCCCCCCACCCCCTTGTTCATTTCCTATTGGTCCCTTTACCTCTCCTTCCCCCACCTCTCCCCCGCACATCCTCTCCGCTCTTCCCCGAGAACGCCATTCTGAAGACGACAGCCGTGCTGTCGAAACGTAAAATAACAAATTGTGAGTGTCCTTTCTTTGTGTCTCTATATTCTAAAAATCTACATCTGTGTTTTTATATATTTGTGTGTCGTCGAAGAGCGTTCCATTTCGAAGATATTTTATATATATATATATATGATATATATATGTATGTATATATATATATATATATATATATATATATATATATATATATGTATGTATATATATATATATATATATATATATATATATATATATACACATTCACAATGGTCAAGGAAATATTTTTACTAATGTGATCCGTTCGATTCCGCCTCCCCCACCTCTATTGTGTTCGTCCTTTATGTGTGTTCCTATCCGTTTTCCCTATATCTATTTCCATTTGAATGAATAATTGTTCGGCGTATGGCGGGATTTTGTGTTTGAATGTGTATATATATATATATATATATATATATATATATATATATATATATATATGTATATATTTATATATTTATATATATGTATATATATATGTATGTATATATATGCATTAATATATATATATATAATATATATATATTATATATATATATATATAAAGCCTTCCGGTCAAATGTAACATGATGGCTTCCCTCCCGGTAAAATATTCTGGGGGTAAAATAGTCCCCCAACCGGATCTCTGGGTGGGGACCACTTGGAGAGAAACGTCAGTCAAGGTAGATAAATGCAGGATAGGGATGTGGAATGTGAGATTATTGGGAGAGTGCGGGAAGTCGGAAAATGCCAATATGGAGATGAACAGACTGGGAATCAAAATCCTGGGAGTGAGCGAGAATAAGTGCGTTCGGGGCTGACGATTTCTGTCGGGACGATATACTCAGGTGATAAATAGAGATTTGCAGGAGGGGGCCTCAAATGCAACAAGTGGGCAGGAATAGTCAAATCGTGCTTGCAATACAGTGAGAGGATTCTGAGGATAAGGTTAGAGGGAGAGGCTATAGACACAGTGAGAGTGCGGGTGTATATGCCAGCATTCAGCCATGCAGAAGAGGACATAGAAGAAGTAAACGAACGACTAGAAGAGGTTCTAGGAAGGGTAAAAGGAAAGGAAAACCTCATAGTGTAAAGGGAGGATGGTGCGCCTTAATTGGTGAGGGGCGAGAGGGAAGTCCCGGGGGGTACTTCGGATTGGGAAAAAGAACCGGGGCGGGAGAGTGACTAATAGAATTTTGGGACGAGATAAACATGGTAGAGGCAAATACTATCTTCGATCAAGATCCGTGAAGGAGATACACATGGAAGATGCCTGAAGACAACGCACGTTACCAAATTGACAACACAGCCTTGTCAGGAAGAGACACAAGAACCAAGTGAAGAAGTATCAGACATTAATATCAATCACATAATGGTGGTCATGAATGGCAGACTGCGATTCAAGGAGAGTAAGAAGTGGGCATAGCAACCAAGATGAACACAAAGGAACTTGAAGAAAAGAGCGCCAGAGAAAAAATCACCGCGGCCATCCAAAAGGAAGTAGAAGGGATTGATGATAATACCAGCACTGACGGTCGATGGAAAGAAATGAGCAATATAATTAGAAAAGCGGTAGATGAGCTCCTTGTGAGTAAGGGGGAAATGTCTAAGAACTCATGGATAACAACTCAAATAAGAGGCCTCATAGACGAAAGAAGAAAATACAAGAATCCAAGAAATGAGAGCGAAAAAGACCAACAATATAAATAGTTGCGGAACCAGGTCATACGAGAGTGCAAGAAAGCAAAGGAAGGATGGATAGAAAGCTGAAGCGAGGAAATAAATGACAACATGAAAAATGGAAATAGCGAGATGGCTTATAAACTAGTGATGAGGCAATTCGGGGAAAGAAAAACAAAATCCCAAAATATCCGAACCGCAAATGGAAAAATACAAACAGATGATGACGACATTGGGAACAGATGTAAAGAATACATAAAAGTACTCAATCAAGCTACAAAACCACTACAAGATGGCCTAATTGAAGATGGAAGCATGATAGGTGAAGATGATCGGGGTCCGCAGATATTAAGAAGCGCATTCGAAGGAATCGCGGCAGACCTGAGAAAGAACAAGGCACCATGAGTTGACAAAATAGGCGCAGAAATAATCAAGGCACTCGGGGTCAAAGCGAAAGATGCCCTCCATGGAATAATCAAAGATAGCTACGGCAGCGGAAGGATACCAGAAGACTTCGAGAAAAGTCTAATAATTGCAATACCGAGGAAACGGAATGGAGATTTATGCAAAGGACACGGAACATTGACATGCCTGGTGACTCAAGCATCAAAAACCCTTGCTCGGATAATTAGCCGAAGAGTAGAAGGAAGGATAAAAGGAAAACTCCCGGAAAACCAATTCGGAGGAGCGAGAGGGGCAATTCTCAGCTTGCGAGTACTGGCCGAAAAAAATAGACACGTAAATGAGCCATTAAATGTGGCATTCGTGGTCTTGGAGAAGACCTTCGACAACGTCGAATGGAACAAGATGTTCAAGATAATACGAGAAGCGCTTGGATTGGACTACAACGACAGAATAATTATCCATAGCCTCTGCAAGAATCAGGTTACAGCAATGCAAACGAAAAATCGAAGAAAAATAGAAGCCAAAATAAACAAAGGAGTAAGGCAAGGATGCAGCCTCTCGCCCGCAATATCCAACGTGTGCCCGGAGGAGGCGACAAAAGACACGCAAGAATCGGTTATCAAAGGAGTCAAGGTAGATGGAGAAGAAAGCAACAGGCTCCTGTTTGCAGATGACATCGCAGTAGTGGCGGAAACGCGAGAGAGGACATGCAAGCAACTCTAAGTGCTATGGATCAAGCACCGGGGGAAAATTTAAATGAACATCAACCAGAAGAAAAATAAAATCCTTGTGTGGAGAAGAGAGAAGGTGAATTGCAGATATATCACCATTCGAGGGGTGCTACTAGAGCAAGTGGATTACTTCACCTACCTGGGGAAGCAGCAGAGTATCATGGGATGGAAGAAGTTCGACCCACATCAAGCGAAGCATAGCCAAAGCTCAGAACGCATTCATGAAGAAGAGGCAATTACTATGTTCAAAGAACCTAAGGCTGGAAACAAGGAAGCCATTCGCCAAAACTTTCGTGCGGAGCATGGCTCTCTATGGTTCCGAGACCAGCGGAGAATAGAAGAAACCTTTGAAACATTGTCTTGGAGGAGAATGCTGAAGATTAAATTGACCGACAAAGCAAGGAACGAGTAAGTATATCAAATAGCAGATGAGGATACGACCATATGGAGAACTATACGACAAAGAGGAAATAGAGTGGAATGGAGGGCTGCAGTAAACCAATCCTAAGATTGAAATGGAACAAGATTTTCACTATACTAGAAGCCCTTGGATTGGATTAAAACGACAGAAGAATTATCCATAACATGTACAAGAATCAGGTAATAACAATGCAAACGAAAAATCGAATAGAAAAATAAGCCAAAACAGACAAAGGAGTAAGTCAGGGATGCAACCTCTCGCCATCAATATCCAACGCGTGCCTGCAAGAGGCAATAAAAGAAACACAAGAATTGGTTAACAAAGCAGTCATGGTAAATGGAAATGAAGTCAACATGCTCCGGTTTGCAGATGACGATAGCGAAAACCAAAATCCCACCCCTCTCCCACCCGCTTTTTAACTCTCTCCCATCAATTCCCTAATCTACTTGCACATCTAGCAATGTAGTTTACCTGCTAAAGTGCCAAATATGCCCAGCCCTTTATATTGGACAGTGTGCCACACCCCATAATATTAGAATCAATAACCACCGGGCTTCATGCAAGAATTCTTCCCTAATTGATATGCTCCCTATCCCCAAACATGCCTCCGAACACAACACTCCCTTGGATAAATGCTGTTGAGTATCCATCATAGCATCCCTCCCACCCTCTGACCCTCCACTGAAACAGAAAACATGAGAGCAGTCCTTCATCTGGCTCTTGGATTCCTGGAATTGCCCAGGTTTTAATATAAGGCATTAATTACCCTGATCCAAACATAGTTTCATTCCCCCTCCACCCCCAACACCTTCCGCATTTTCCCCATCCTTCTACAAACACCCCTTCTAATGCTTCCCCTCCAAACTCTTCTCTTCAGAAACCTCTCCCCACTTTCCCCTTCCATTCATCGTTCCAGCCCTGGTATTCCCTGCAGTTCTGTCCCTCACTTCCTGGAGGAAGTTGGCTGCGACCACCGAAAATTCGAAACTTACGGAGTCTCATGTTTGTACGTTTCTGTGTTTTTCCGTGTCCACTGGTGATAAATTTTATACATTATCATTCACGTCCGTGAGACTTTCAAAAAGTTGTATAAATATACATATATACATATACATATAATATATACAACAACCGAGCAAATGAAGCATGGCGGAAGACGCAGTGGGAAAATATGCGAGTTGGCAGAGGAATAGTGAAATTGTTGCGCTACACAGGAAGGTTAGGAACCTTTCACGAAATAATAAGGGAAGATCATTGTAAACAATCAATGATAAGTCAGAAAAAATATTAAGTGAACCAAAGAAGACCCTTGAGAGGTGGACGGAACAGATAGAAGAACGGTGTGCCAAATGACCCGAGGCCGTAGACATTAGACAGAAAGAGATCTGACGTTGATGTGGATAGCTTAGGTCCAGGGGTTAATGGGGCGAAAGAAAGAGCACTACGGGAACCCAATTCAAATTAACCGTGGGGGTAGACTACATTCGTACATAACTACTAAGGAATAATGGGGTGGAAGAATTTTTATGGAAAAATTCGTAGCATTTATGACGGAGGGAATTGGTGGGAAGGCTTCGTCAGATGAGATTCAGACGGCTTCATATATTCTAGAAGGTGGGTGATTTTGTTGAGTGGTTCAGTCGAGCATAAAAGAAGATCTACGAATAAATAGTCAAGGAAGTAGTAAATGGAAGGGCTCATCATCACGAGTTATCCACCCAAAGATTTGCAGAGGGCGCTGTGGTCTAGCGATGAAGCGCATTTTCACCTCTCCGGCTCAGCAACATTTTCGTTACTGGGCGACTGACAACCCTCGCGAACTTCACCCAAGACCACCTCTTCGTAGCCCCAAAGGGACAGAATGGCGCGCTGTGTCCTCCATGGATATTATTGGGCCTTACTTATTTGAACCTCTAGGTTCAACTTGTACCGTGAACTCTTTGCGCTATTGTGAGATGCTGGAGAACTTTGTACTTCCCTTTAAAATGGAAGAGTACTTATGGTGAGGAATAGGATACAGAAGCCTTTTGGTTTCAAAGAGATGGTACCACGGCTCATACCACCCGTCGCTCACGTCAAACCTTGCGAAGAACAATTTCCCGGTCGCCCGATTTCCTTACGAAGAGATTTTCGATTCCCGGCCCCTCGCTTCCTAGGGTTTGAGCCCATGTGCCTTTTTTCTTTGGGGATATCTCAATGCTGAGATTTACACTGTTCGACAAGGACCTTGGAAGCTCTTAAGGAGCCATTTACAGATGTAATCGCTGGAATAACGCAAGATATGCTGAGAAAAGTTTTCGAAAACCTTTTTGAAGGACTCAATACAAGTAAGTGCATCGCTCACCAAGGTCGTCACCTGGTTGACATAATTTTTAAAATCTAATCAAAAAATGACATTAAATATAAATATAAGAATTTTTTTTATTATCTTGATTTGTTTTGTTACAATTTACCCGTTAAACCAAGGAGTCCATTCTGCTCCACCCTATACTCCATAGAAAGTAAAGAGCAATGGCCATGAGTAGAAATTCCTCCCCTCGCCCCATTAAATCGATAGACTTCAAGTGGTGCTCGATCCCATTTCTGGGAGGCATCTCCTATAAAATTTCAAACCACCTAATGCAACAATTTCAGAGTGTAAAAATCATTCGCCTTGACTGGGATTCGAACCCAGATCCCTCAATATCCGGTCGAGTGCTTTAGCCACTTAAGCTACCGAGGCGTCCTCTTAAACTCTGAAATTTGAAATGCACATTAGCGGATGACTCCGTTAAAAGTTACTGTTGCGGCATCTCCCGCAGTTTCTTTGGAATTTGTCAAACCACCTACTTCTACCTCACTCCAAGCAGTCCGTCAGGCATTAATTAACCCAAATGCGACCGTCGCGACATTTCTTCGTGTCGGTCACACAGGGAGAAATTTCAAGACAAAGGACACGCTGGGTGCCACCAAAATCCAAACCTCAATTCCCTCCTCGCAAAGCACACTGAGTAGAATGCAATCACAATGGCAGTTGTTTCCCTGAAGAATTGCATATCCTCCCTAAAGGATTAAAAATGGACGCTCTCGAAAAAACCGAAATAAGAAGGCATTCGGCAGATAAAAAAACGATCCTTTGTAAATAGCAACTGCGCCATTAACCCACCTCTCTCCTTTCCGAGAAACTAACCCTGAGGGAAGAAACAGAACCTACCCTTAAACGCACCTGATCGCCCTTGGACCCTTCCCATACCCCTCCACCCCATGCCACGCCTGAACCACGGCACACCCACTTCCATCCCCTCCCCTCCCCAAACACCCCCCACCCCCACCTTTAACATCCCACCCCCTCTCTCGCCCCCCCAACCACAGCCACCCCCTCCCCTCTCCTCTGCCATCTTCGAGTGCTGCATGTGAACGAAGTTTGCACCTGATGATGCCGCGAGTCGGATAAACGCGATGTACCTTAAAATAAAATGCGTGGATAATTACGAAAGGTTTAGCATTGATATCAAATACTTGAACGAAGTGAAGCCTGAAGCCGAATAAGAGGGAATTGACTACACAGCTGATCGATATAGGCAAGGAATCGCAATGCATGCGCGCAAATGGAGCCCGCAACGGCCGGAAATGGAGCGCACGGCAAGTCCGTCTGTCACCTTTGAGAAATTAGCATCTAGATTCATATTTAAGAAATTGCCAGTAGATCAATAGGTTCCCAGTGATCGGAAAACGGTCGATGTAATACCAATTTTGAAAACTGAGACCAGGAGGACCCCAGGCCCTAACCCCGTGCCGCCGGCCTGCAAGGCGGCGTGGACGCAGGGGCGACTGCTCGGCGGTGCCTCGAGGGGACCATGGCCGCCACTCGATAAGGCATGCGGCATGCCATGCCAAGCATTGAGCATCGGTCAGCCGTGCAGGCCGCAACACCTAATGCGCCATCCTGAATCTCGAAAGCCAGTGGGAAGCAGGCGGACGGGTCATTCCCAGAATGATGCACACACGAACTCCTTCCCGTCACGAGTAAATCTGCAGGGAAGACTCGCGCTCTATTGCTCCATGACGTCAATCATCTTTGGGAATAGCCCGGATCGCCGGGCAGTAGTATCACTGCGCCTTGCCTCGTCACATTTAGGAGCGAGGAGGCGAATGAACTCTTTTCAATAATTCACTTCGGCGAACAAACTCCTATCATGGGGAGACGCCACGTTTTCTAGATTCACATAAATGTAACAGCGCCTAAATGCAAAAAAATGACATCTCTGCCGGAGGATCAAGTATTTCATCGAAAAATTCCCCAAACTCGCAATCGCTCCACTAATATAAAATGGAAAAGTTATAAAGACTGGACGCCTGCCGTTGTAATTATAAAAATATTATGTAAATTATTAGTCGGCAAATATTCCGAAAAAATATAATGTGGGAAAATATTGGTGTATTTGTAATAGCGCAAAGGACACCGGCGTCCACAACGACGCCGGCGCTACAACTGCACGGGGGGCAGAAGAAAGGGGTTCGACGTACTCTTTGCATTCATTGGTTGCAAACTACAACGACTCTCCACTAATCACAAAGCATCGACTTGTTTGCAAAAGAGTGTTTTATCAGAATAGTGTCCGCGTCGACAGTGGGACGAGCAAGTGGTCGCCGAGCCGGCTGCCCATCTGGGCAACCGGCTCGGGGTGGCAAGGGACGTCGTGTGATCGTGTTACTCCGGAGAAACAGGGCGAATGCAAGTCCTGCCGAGAGATCACGTCTCGCCGCCCACCCCCCCCCCCACCACCCGCTCCCCTCGCCCCCAACCCCCGAGGACACGCCCCGCGAGCCTCATTTGCTGCCGAAACGATCACTCCGGCGCAAGGCGCAAGACCTTTAACCTATCTATGTCCCTCGGCGAGGCGCAAAAAATTCGACTACACGGCAAAAGGGTTCGCGAATCAATTTATTCGCCGCGCAAAAGAAGTCCGCGGCTGATTGCATCCACGCGAGCTGATATTCGACCCTCGATGAGGAAATCCGGTCTCCCTTCCAATCTCTCGCTGGATCACGAATCCATGCCCCCTCCCACTAAGATACGTTTAATGACTGAGATCAGCTGCTGCTCTGCCCACGCTCTGTTCCAGTTATCTCGTGCGGTGGGAGGCACGCCACCGAAATAAAATTTCAGATAATAAAGCTTCAAAAATATACGAGGGTCATCCGGAAAGTAGTACCCGTTCGTGAAATAAAGACACAAAAGTAAATATTAACAAACATAAAAAATTTTATTTGAAAGAGGATACTTTAAACTACTTCTCAACATAATCTCCAAGCAAATTAAGGCATTTGTCATAACGTGTGACAAGTTTCTGTATTCCTGCTGCATAGTCCTTCGCCGCCAGCTCATTGAGATACGCGAGGGACCCATCTTGCACAAATTTTTGCATAATGCAGATGGTGTTTAACAATTTCATGAACAATTGTTCGAGAAACATTGGGAAAATGCTCACAGATGTCATCAATTGTGACGCGCCGATCGTTCCTCACGAATTCGTCAACTGAGCTCACCAGTTGGTCTGTAATGACAGACGGTCTCCCCGAACGCTCATCGTCGTGTGTGTTCCCCCTCCCCATGTTGAAGTTGCGACACCACCGCCGAACAGACGACTCGTCCATTACATTGTCTCCATACACCTCCTTTAATTGGCGATGAATATCACATGGGCGAACGTTTCTTGCATTGAGGAATTTAATCACTGCCCTCACTTCACAACTGGCGGCGTTCTCAATTTTTTTAAACATTGTAAACAATCACAGAAACAACACAGGCAATGCTAGCGTCACGCAACTTGGCTCAGAGAAGGCAGACAAGCCACTGAAGCTATCTGACCTCGTCCAGCGGCTACTCGCGTCGTCAGCACTTCATGCGGCACGAACGGGTACTACTTTCCGGATGACCCTCGTATCAGCGAAAAAATTAAAAATGGCAGCACGCAAGCATACTGTGGGAAGCGTTACGACCTTCTTTTAACTCAGCGAAACGTTTACTATGAGGTATTTTGTGGAAAGATCTCTTAAAATCTAGAAACACAGGAACAGCAGAACATTACCCTCTCCCAAAACCGAGGATATCGTGAATAAAAAGCGCAAGTTGCCTCTAGCAGGATTTAATGTGTGAGGGACATTCGTAGATCTGCTATTGCTCGTTTCCTCCTTGTCTCCGGTTTTTAAATATATTATGTGTTATATTAGGCGCATTCCAATCCCTGGGAACCCTGTGATCCACTAGCGATTTCTTAGATAGGATTTCTTGATACGGCGCAATTTCCGACGCCAGTTCCTTACACACACACACACCCACATACTATATATACGACCGAGTATTTGATCGAGCCTGGAGGATTTATTAGGCATAGCAAACGTTCTATTCAATTATAAGAGACAAAAGTGGATACGAGACCGTGCATATGGCGTGTCTTTCCGGGAGAGTCAATCCCAACTCCATCGGAGCGCGATAATAACTTACGGCCGCACGTAGTGGCGGGCGAGAGGGACTCTCACGTTTCGCCCGGGAAGGAAATGAATCGACTCGGACGGCGTGCTCGGGACTACGGGGATTCTGGCGACACTCGTCGGGCACCGCCGATGGAACACAGTTTATCCAATGCCAGGGTTGTTGCTGAGCACAATGCTTGGAAAACCACCACTTTGAGCATCACGTCGTGAAGACTTTTAATATTTTAAAGCTTAATAATTAACGTCCAATCTTACGTGGTAGTTATTCACATTCCTCTTCGTCCATTTTCTCATTTTCATGGTCACCTTACATAACAACTTCACTTTATTCACCTTGGCCACGTGGTCACCGAATTTGCAGCTAATGTACCCCACAATCGATCAAGGTACCCGTTAATCGCTCCGGGGTTCATTATACTGCCGAGGCATCGCAGTTGGTAGCGCGTAGGTTACACGAACACGTTTCGAGGGTTTAGCATAGCTGGTAGGCAAGAGCGTAGGTCATATATTTTGGGAAAAATAAAGTAGAATCCAGCGTTTTTGTCAATTCAGATCAGGTTATGCCTCTCAAATCCCCAAAAAAATTGAACAAACAAACACTTGCGTTAAAACAACATATAACCCACGTAAATTTAATAAAATTGGTGCTTCTAGATACATAACAGCTAGCAGTGCGAGTGAATGTAATTCCTTTGTCTCTGTTTACCACGAATCGTCTCAAAACAGTTTTGTTAGCGTACATAAAACCGAAAAACAAGAAGTCATTAGCCAAATTAAAATTATAACATTAAACTGCCGTAGCATTAGAAACAATATATCGAATATTGAACATATTTTTGTCAGTACAAACGCAGACATAGTAGTTGGAACGGAAAGTTGGCTCACGGGAGATATAGCAAACAATGAGGTTTTTCCAAACGGATTCACAATTTACAGAAGGGACAGACCAAATAGGTTGGGTGGGGGAGTATTCATTGCAGTAAAGTCACATCTTGGTAGCCAACGATATGAATGCGACGTAGATGACATAGAAAGCGTTTGGTGCCACATTATGGACTACAACGGCAGAAGCCTATTCGTGTGTTCATTTTATAGACCCCCAGATTCTAACACAGATGTCCTACACAAGCTCGACGAACAAATATCCACTATCAGCAGCAGACAAAGCAACAGTATTACTATAATCGCTGGTGACACAAATCTACCGTCAATTGACTGGGACAACTACTATGTAGGAAAATCTGCCATAAACCGAGATTCATGCCAAGAACTCCTTCATATATTCACAAAACACTCCTTAGAACAAATTGTTAAATCACCAACACGGGGCCAAAGCATACTAGGCATCTTTGCAACTTCTATGCCCGAAATCATTACTAGCATTGAAACACTAGACGGAATCAGTGACCATAGGGCTAATCTTGTAGAGTTGAAAATTAAGTTCGTCAAAAAAACAAAGAAAAGCTTAAAATATAACTGTGCAACAAGGCAAATTTTAACGGACTACGAGAATATTTAAAAATAAAATTACCAGAATACAAAACAAAAACACTGACAACCAATACAGAGAACACTTGGAATTATTTCTTAAATATTTTACGCGAAGGAATGAAGACGTACATCCCGTCAAACTCAAATGCGATGGTAAGGAACCTAGATGGTACAACGGGGAAGTCAGATCGGCATTAAGAAGGCAAAGAAAGCTACAGTCAAATTTCAAAAAGAGTTTAAAAAGTGACGATATAGTTTATGTGAATACATCTGAACAGCAACTAAAAGAATGTCGTAGTAAGACGAAAAGTATTATGCGCACAGCACTACACTCTTTTAAATCTAAAATGCTAAGCGAATATCTTGAGGAAAATCCAAAGTCATTCTGGTCCTATGTTAGGGAAATACAGGGTAAACGTCCAACTGTTCATTCTTTGAAGACGGAAAATGGAGAAATCATTACAGATAGCGTGAAAAAGGCAAATATTTTAAACCTTTTTTTCCAGAGAGTCTACAAGAAAAACACAAACGCACCAAACGATCCTCCACACCCACCCGGGGAACATATGAGCGATCTTACACTGACCAAGCAGGGAATAGTACATCGGCTCCGTAGTATCAAAGCATACAAGGCACCTGGTCCGGAAGAAATACCTGCTAGAATATTAAAGGAATTAGCTGAAGACATGTCCCCATTTTTACATATTGTTTCTCTAAAATCGATAGAAGAAGGCTCAGTGGCTCGCGACTGGAAGCTAGCCCATATAAATCCCATCTATAAAGGCAGCGATAGGGATAAACCAAACAATTACCGACCCATTTCTTTAAATTCGATCCATTGTAAAATATTGGAACACATTATTGTCACTAACATTATGAGATTTCTTGATAGTAGGAAAATACTAATCCACAACCAGCACGGATTTTGGAAAAGCAGATCTTGCGAAACACAACTTGGTCTCTTCATTCACGATATACTTAGATCGGGAGAAAACAACACACAAGTCGATTGGGTTGTGCTCAACGGATAGAGATGTAACTTCGGGCGTCCCCCAGGGAAGTGCAATAGGGCCTCTTCTGTTCTTAATATACATTAATGACTTAAGCACACACGTTGGTAGCAATCTGAGGTTATTTGCTGACGACACGGTGGTATAAAGGGAAATAAGGAGCCAACTAGATCGCGAGCTACTCTCTAGAGACTTAGAAAATATCTCAGAATGGTGCAATAACACTGGTGGATTAACACTTAATATAGATAAATGCGCAGTTTTGAAATTTTGGAACAAAGGAAGCGAGGAACAGGATATAAACTACAAAATAGAGGGCTCAGTATTGACTACGGCAAATCAAGTTAAATATTTGGGGGTTGTTCTAACACCACGCCTTTCATGGGGAGCACATATCAGGACAATATGCGGATCAGCTTTAAAGAAACTTGGCTTCATAAAACGGGTGGTGGGGAAATGTAATGAAAAAGTTAAAGAGAGGTGTTATTTTGCTCTGGTTAGACCCTCATTAGGAATATGCCAAAAGTATTTGGGATCCTTGGGAGAAAATTTGGCAAAAAGAATTAGATAAAGTCCAGAGAAAATTCGCTAGATTCGTTAAAAATTGTTATGATAAGAACACAAGTGTGACAGGTCTCTTAGGGGATTTAGGCTGGGAACAACTTGAAGTGCGGAGAGAACAAGCGAGGCTTAGACTTTTAGAAAGGTTCAGAACAAACGAGTTTAACTATGACACTGAAGGAATTATAATGGCCTCACACTACTTAGGTAGATCAGACCACAAAGATAAAATAAGGGAGATAGATTCCAGGACAGATAGGTACAAATACTCATTCTTTCCCCGAACAATCAGAAATCATAATAGTAAGAAACCGAAGTCACTTTAGAAATATTGAAAATATTGAATTTACAAGTCGGAGCAAAGTGAAACACTGCAAAGCTTTTAGGTATACTTTCAGGTGCATGTGTATGTAAGATGTAGATTGAATGTTTGCATGTGTGTGGGGTGTAAGTGTTCATGCATGAATGTATGCCATGTTTTTTTTGTGGATATATGATTTTGTGGTTATTGCATGCGGTTTTATTTTCTTTTTCTTTTCTAAATTACGGGTGGTGTCCTAACACCCCCCGCCACACGCCCTTTCGGCGGCTAGCGAGTAATTAAGTAGATGTAGATGAAGGAGAACAAGGCAGAAGTTTCAAAATTGACGGGAGAGAGTAAAACATTTTAAGAAATGCAAATACTTACTGTGTCACACTGGCATGAGTAATCGGGATTAATGGGAGAAAACGAAAATCCAAGAATCAGTTAAAGTTTATTCCGAGAAAATACGCCAAGTTTGTAAGAAGAGAGTATTCGAGACGGATGAGGGTGGGGGGAGCATCTTGATTCTCGAAGAGTCCGCAAGAAAGGAACGGGCTGCATGAGCATTCTTGCGACACAAAGAAAACTATTATGGCACCCAATTATATGGTTAGATTGGACCACATGAGGGGGAGAGAGAGCAGCCGTGGCAGACGCAATTATCACCTGCAAAAAGAGCAATTATCACCTGAACTCCAACTGCATTTGGGATCACCGAAATGGAATGTGTAGACTCAATAAAATATACTTGGACGTTACCCTCACTCACGATTTCTCCTGGGAAAATATGTGGACAACTAATACATAATTTTGGATTTATTGAAAGAGTATTGGGTAAATGTGATGAAAACGTTAAAGAGAAATGTTATCTTTCGCTGATTAGGCGTCATTAAGAATACGCTGACAGTATATGGGATCCTCAAGAAGTTGGATCGATTCATACACATCCACAATACCCAGCAAGTGAGCGTGCTGGGTTACCACACGTGAAAGAGAGGAACACCACATGCAAAATCAACATATTTCCCACAACTACAGTGGCGAATACATTCATTCGAAACCTTTTTAACCTTCGAAATGCATAGTATACTGTCAACTAACAAACATAAGCGCCATAGAATGTAGTGAAAATATATCCATTACCGAGCAAGCTAGAATTTGAAAAGTAAGAAAGGAAAATTCTACCACCAAATGGACATGCAACATACGCACAACGGCCTCCGCCCCAAAGGATTGATTGCCCAATTGGATCGCGCGCGGCGTGGAGGAGCTAGAATTGTAAAACGTTGTTATGATGGACTTAGTAGCGTATCAAAATTTTTAGGTGGTCGGCTGGGAATTAGTCACGGGACGTAGATTAAATGACGGATTAAATAACTCCCCTAAAAATTGGATGGACGTCTCTTAAGCAGCGATATTGAAAATGTATTATAACCCCTATCGTGCTACGGGAGGAGAGATCATGCTATTAAAATTGGAGAGTTTAAGTGAAGAACAGATTGTTTTAAGATGTTATTTTTTCCATGAGCGATTAGGGATCGGAATAACATTGTCAGACCGCGGCAGGGGTAAAAACATACGAGTCAAAATTAGTATGGTGAGTATTCACCTCCTGCCACGCACCTTAGCAGTGACTTGCAGAGTACTAAAAATACTTTAAAAAATACTAATTGAGGTGTCAAGGTTTGAAAATAAGTGTCAAATCATTTTATATAATAAATTACATAATTACGGTTAGAAATATTTGCACATATGCTTGTGGTTTACGAATGGGTTAGAATGGTTTAACCACTGACACAGCATCTGAACGATCGATTGGTCGAGAGTGGTCGCGAGGAGTCGAATGCAGTCGAGGGAGAAGGGAGCGCGAGTGCGGAACTTAAGAGCCGGCCAGTGTACTTACGAACTTCCACAAATTAAGTTCGCACGCACAGTTGAAACTAAAGGTAACGTCCCCTTGCTCACATTCGTGGCGAGCCAATGGCAAGAAGAGCGAAGGTTGCTTGGGGGGGAAACCCAAGGGGCGGGTGGGCGCCCTCCCGGTGGAAACCACGGGGGGAGGGTGTGGGAGTTGCCTGCTTCCATCTCCAGCCGTGGCGCGCGCTGGCGTCACGCCCCACGTGCCCGCTCACCTTCCTAACCTCAGGCGGCGTAGAGGGGGTCGCGGGGGAGGGGGGGGGCTCACGTCAGGTGAGCGAGTGAGAGGTGTTCGCCTCCCGCCGCCCAATGGGGAGCGGGAGAAGGCACCTCGTTCGAGCCAATCGGCGGCGACATTCACTCGCCCTCTCACTCTCTCTCTGCCTCCTCCTCCTCTCCCCCTCTCATCCGCCCCCGCGGTGCCCACCTGTGCGTGCGCCCCTCTCACGCCCCTCATTATCTCCGAGAGGGGGAGGGGGCGGCGGCGGCGAGGGAGGAGGGGAGGGTGGCAGGTCACGTGGCCTCCACGGCTCCTCCCACCCTCTCTCATTGCGAAGGCACACCTATGAGGCTCGAGTATAAGAACACCCCCTGCCAATCGCCTTGCTGCTCAGAGAATGGAGGCGGCGGACTCCTCGCCCGCAGAGAGACAGCCTCGCGACGACCCTCTGAACCCACCCCCCCGACCTCCACGCTCGTCCGAACACGTCTTAACAACTGGAAGAGATCGGAACTTCAGCGTGCGAGCGATTTCTACAGTCTACATTCTCCAATTGGTTTCAAGGGCTCGCCCCCTCTCTCTGCGGCCATCCTAACGAGCACGGAGCTCGAATGGCAGAGAGTGGTCGTCGGATATTGCCAAACATCGCGTCTGCGGAGATTCGGGACAGTGGCGCCCCCTGCACGCCCAGCGAGGGGGGTGGCGACATTTCGCCGGCCGACCGACCGCCCTTTCGAAAAGAGGAAATGGTCGGTGCTCGATCATGGGTCACCACGCCATGAGGCAGTGGCAAGAGCGCATTTCCCAATTTGAGAGTCCACTTCCGAGTTCAGCATTTCCCCTTCTACTCCGCAACCGACACGCACAACGAGCCATCGGAAGTGCGCGGGGGGCGACACCACTCACGCAGCAGCAGCATCCGTCACGCGCATCACGAATATTGTGCACGCTGTAATCAACAACTACAATATGGGGACCTGTATAAGGAAACCCGGTGGAAAGGACGGGCTCACCGGCAACGTCGTCGCTGATTACCGGGTGGAATTCTCATCATGCAGGTCGTACAATGCACAATTCAATTGCACTTGAAAATGCGTTTATTTTCACGACACCCCGCCACCCAAGGGCGCGTGGCGGGGGGTGTTAGGACACCGGCCATTATTAAGTGTTATTATTGAGGGGGAATGTGATTCGCGTGCCCATAACTATTTTCGCCCGTCCACTCACTCTAAGCACCCCTCGAATTGCTGTTACGGATAGTGCGCTGGAAAAACGAATACTTAATGGCCCCTTATGAAAGTAATGCGCGTGATTTTATCATCACGTGACAATCCATGGCAGAGCGGTAAACCCAATCGGGAATAGTGGTGGGGGTCTGCCCTTCCAACGCAGCCGGTCGCCAGTTTGCTCCGAGGAGTCAACGCGGAAAGGCGTGCCTCCGCGTGAAGTGTGTTTTTCGGCTTTGTAACACGGCGCACGACATTGTCAAGCTCCATCATGACAAAGCCCTCAGCTACGCGTCCATCATCATTACCAACTTCCTGGCCTGGACGACACCCCGGTGGTCCCCCAGTCCCCTTTAAGTCCAGACTTGGCTCCGTGTGACTTTTTTGGTTACCCCGACCGAAGAGAAAGCTGAAAGACATTGGGAGACCGTTCAAAACATCCAAAAGCATGTTACAACGTTCCCGAAAGAGACAATCCCGTCTAGAAGAGTTTCAGAGTGCCTTTAAGGCGTGACAGACACGTATCCGTAAGTTTATTGATGAAGGGGGAGAGTATGTTGAAACATTTTAAGCATTTGTCCAAGTACGATCAATAAATCTATTTTTGCCAGAGAATGCGCATAACGTTTATATTTGACCCTCGATCTTTCTCGGCAGTCTATCCTTCTTATTTCGAGACAGTTTCCTGCCCTGCTTACGTGTTTGAGGGCTCCATGTTGGATGCAAAGCCAAACGACGGTATTTTGCAATAGGTTTAATCTTGCTTTGAATTTTTAGCATTTCTAGCAACGATTCCCATGCCACGTCTGGTAGTGAATGTGGGACGTTCTCTGTTCTTTCGTATGAGTTTTTCACGAATCTGGACGCACTGCTCATGCCTCGCTCAATCCTGTAGTCCGTGTTCCTTTTAGATGGATACCATGTGCTGTCTCGTTAAAGAAATAGTAGAGCTCTCGTCTCCTTCAATTTCTCACCGCCACATTTACTAACAATACGTTTCATGCGGGTCACTTCTTAGGACCACCGAAAATGCATTGTGCTCATGTAATATCCAGAGCGATGCTGATCAGATACAAGTATTTCATGTGGTCTGCAACGCTCATCCGAAGATTCCCGATTCAGCAGCCCCAAGGACGATGACCGACCGAGTCGGCTTTCGAAGCGTCGGCGGCGATGGACTCGGGGGACACCCGAGAGGAGCTCCGTCTGCGCTTCGCATTATCTTCCCTCTCCGAATCCTTGCTGTTGGCTGGATTGTGCGTATCAAGGAATGCCATGGAAATACTAACGACGACATACTATTCTGTGATTTTAAAGGAGAGAAAGGCAAGCAGTCATTTTTCGGTAATTACTGGCGTCTTGTTTACATTTACTTTTTAAGATAGGCGTGGATTCCAGGGGTGCCTTGTTTTCCAAAATCGATTACTCAAATAAATATCCTAAGAAAGAGGCGTTTTAAATATAGAAACGCTGAGTAGTAAAATATCATTAGTAGAAGGAGAAACTGAATTAACGACATTGGTCATTCTTCAATTCTACAAGCCACCAAGCAATCATTCGGAGAAGAAGTCGACATGGCTCATGCTCATTTAGAAGATAAAGTTGCATTTGTTCGGAGAAGGAAACATTCGAGGGTGATGGGGTAAAAAGAGTGAGAAAGAATTTATGAGGGAAGCCGGAGGAGCCAGAGAAAGCCATGTGAAGACCCAGTGCGAAGAAGTGAAGAGTGACGGCGGAGGTAATAGATTGAGTGTTGAGGGAATGCGGTGAAAAGGCGAAAGAGAAATGGTACGTTTCGCTGGTTGGGTCTCATTTAGAATATGCTTGCTGCTTAATACTTTATGTAGTTCTCGCGACGTTGGATTGATTGCCGAATTGGATCGCGTGCAGCGGAGAGGAGCTAGATTTGTAAAGCGTTGCTTGTCTTAGACCCAATGTATGAGAAGATGATACAGGATGAACGACCGAAATACGAGGGTCATCCGGAAAGTAGTACCCGTTCGTGAAATAAAAAGACAAAAGTAAATATTAACAAACATAAAAAATTTTATTTGAAAGAGGATACTTTAAACTACTTCTCAACATAATCTCCAAGCAAATTAAGGCATTTGTCATAACGTGTGACAAGTTTCTGTATTCCTGCTGCATAGTCCTTCGCCGCCAGCTCATTGAGATACGCGAGGGACCCATCTTGCACAAATTTTTGCATAATGCAGATGGTGTTTAACAATTTCATGAACAATTGTTCGAGAAACATTGGGAAAATGCTCACAGATGTCATCAATTGTGACGCGCCGATCGTTCCTCACGAATTCGTCAACTGAGCTCACCAGTTGGTCTGTAATGACAGACGGTCTCCCCGAACGCTCATCGTCGTGTGTGTTCCCCCTCCCCATGTTGAAGTTGCGACACCACCGCCGAACAGACGACTCGTCCATTACATTGTCTCCATACACCTCCTTTAATTGGCGATGAATATCACATGGGCGAACGTTTCTTGCATTGAGGAATTTAATCACTGCCCTCACTTCACAACTGGCGGCGTTCTCAATTTTTTTAAACATTGTAAACAATCACAGAAACAACACAGGCAATGCTAGCGTCACGCAACTTGGCTCAGAGAAGGCAGACAAGCCACTGAAGCTATCTGACCTCGTCCAGCGGCTACTCGCGTCGTCAGCACTTCATGCGGCACGAACGGGTACTACTTTCCGGATGACCCTCGTACATGGATTCACTTGACATGGAGGAGTTCATTCGAAAACACGGGAGTGCAACTCAAACGCAAACGATTAAAAAGGAATTAGAATAGCTAGAACGACATGAGATTGACACTCGCTCTATATATATAATGAGCAAGCGACAATGATTCTACGAGGAAAGACCATGAAATAGACTGAATTAATGAATGGAGTTATCGCTGCAACCCATCGCCCTTGTTACTTCATGCGCGCGTTGAGAAGCAAAGACTGTGATGGAGGGGAGAGCGTAGGGCAAGCGACGAAGAGGAAGAAGTAGGATATGGCATATTGGAGGGAATGAAGGGAGGTAAACGGAGACGAAGAGAGGTCTCTGTTGCACCGTCGGATGACAGGCTATGATTTCTCAGTAGATGCATTAAAATGTATCGTTGCACAATTGTATGGGCTGATTGCTGACGACAAAATCTACTTTAACCGGTAGAATACCAATCAAACAAATAATTGAGAAGCATACGGACAGATGAAGGAAAACATGAAGATTTTGCGTGAGAATACACGGAGATAGGAAATGTACGAACAGCGGAGAGATTTGAGGAGAACATAAGTATGATTGCAAAGAAGGAAGAGAAGAGCACGAATAAATACAACCTTAAGTTAGACAAGATTAAAGGTTAAGTAATGGCGTACAGTTGAAGCAAGGGATACAATCTAGATGTAAGACTGATGAAAGAGACCCGGGAACAAGCGGATAAGTATTACTATTTAGGCGGAAAAATCATCACTGAGGAAAGAAAAAAGAGGGAATTACAAAGCAGGATCACGAATCCCACTCCTCAGGGGAGGAGGAGGGGGTGGAGGAAGAGGACGTGTTTTGCCAGGGGGCGACGCCACACGCGCCCACGGGGGAGCCTGTGGGCAATATGGTTGATCCCCATGGGGGGGGCAGGGAGATAGGGATCTCCCAGTTTAACCCCCCACCCCACTCCATACCCCCCCGCCGCCCCCTCATCGCCCAAAAGACGACCTCCTTGCGTGATCTTTTTCTTTATCCGCTGGAAGGGGCGGGAGGGAGAGGGGCGTGGCTTCGGACGCCGGTCTCCGTGGAGCCGCCGCACGGCCGTGGCACGGCGCGCGCGGGGGTGCGGGAGGGGAGGGAGCGGGCCGGGGGGAGGGGTGCGGCCCGAAGGGTGACTACTTTCGATGCGGATAAGAAAAACAGTGGACGACACAGAGGAAAGGAGAGAGAGGGATGGGAGGGACGTGGTGCGAGAGGGGGAGAAGAATGTGCGCGCCCCTCCGTTCCTTTCATTCTGCGAATGAGGAGGAGGGCGCTACAGTGGCGCCACCCTACTGTGGCGGGCGATATCCTCCTTCGCCCGGGAGAGCAGAAGTGCTCTCAGTGAATATAAAAACATGAGGGGAAGGGTTGATGTCTCGGGGGGAGGGATATCTTGAGGGCAGGGATTTGCGACCACGAGAGCATCGAGAGGAGGGTCACTAGGGGGGTGGGGGGAGCGAAGGAAACGGGGCCACAGACCCCCTCCCCCTGGCCCCCCTTCGCGTCCCCCGCCGCGTTTCTGAGATTCCATCTCACTTTGTGAGGGGGGGGGGGGTGGGGGAGAGGAGTGGTCGCTGTCACAGTGGGGCCGGGGGCGGGCGGAAGAGAGAGATTTATTGTGAAGGTGCCACAGGAAGCAGGGGACCTCGGAGCAAATAGATGCCAAGAAGTAACCGGCTGCCCCCCCCCTCCTCCACTCAGGTTTGGGGTGCACGGCCCCACTCCACTCGCCCCCCGCTCTCCCCTCCTCCCCGGAAGCAAATGTTGGCTCTCATGCCGCTCCATCCCCATAAGGTGCACGCGCTCGAGGGAAAGGACGCACAGGAAATAATTAATAGGATGCGAACTGCAATCCCGCTAAAATGTTATAGATTATTTATCCCTTATTCACGAGATTCTGTTAAATCGATGTAAAAAACTAATATGGGAAAAAATAGGAGCAAAAGAAGTACGGAGGAAGACGCAGAGTGAGGATATGGAAAGTTTACAAGGAAAGGTTGTTACGAATAAGTATGTTACACTGGTAGATGAAAGAACTGTCGGGAAAGGAGAAAGGTGAAAACCATACAACCAATGAAACATAAGCGAGGAAAATTATCAAATGACTATGGAAACACGATAGGTGAGCGCGGTTGGACATAGAAAGACAATCGGACATAGATGAGGAGAGCTTAGGTCCAGGCTCACTTGATTGCAAGATAAAAAATGAATTAAAATAATTGAATATAAATCGGGTCATGATTGTAGACTGAATTTATGAGGAATTACTTAAAGATTTAGGAAAACGTAGTTTTTTATGCGATTTTGGAAAAAAAGAAAAACTAAATCAAACATTAAAATAGGATTTCATAATCTAGAGCAGGGGAAGCACTTTACCTATCCGGGGAAGTGTTCTGGGTCATTAATGTAGTAGTGACATGAGAAGAATATTGGCGTTAGGCAAAGAAGCTTAGGGTAGAAGGGGGAGGGAATTAATGACTGGGACGTTGGGTGAGGATGTTAAGAAAAGACCGGGCAAAATTTTGATATGAGGCGTGTTTTGTACGGCACGGAAACATGGCAATTGAAACAGGATGATAAGAGGCGTAGATTGGAGCCTTTAGAAATGTGGGTTTGGAGAAGGATAGCGAAGATTACGTGGAAAGACAGAAAAACAAATGAGGGGGTGCAGGGTATGTTGGTCGAGGTGAAGGAATTGCTGGGGGATCCGAATATTTATATAACGTATTCCAAAATTTTCGGTGGCCAAGCTAATTCCTCTGGGGAAAGAAGGAACTGAGGAAAAGTTTTCAAGAGAAGAAGAAGACGCTGGATGAAAGGGGAAGGCGGGGAAATGTTTCGGAGGGGAAGACTTGGGTGCGGAAGGTTTGGAAATGTAGGTTTGGCATGGAAGGTTTTGGGAACGGAAGGGGAATGAAAATATCTGGAGGGTGGGGTAGTTAATTTCTGATATTAAACCCTGGCTCATGCCAGGAATCGAGCAGCCAGATGCATGCCTGTTGTGTTGCCTTGAGTTTGAATGAAGGGCCGGATGGTGGGAGGGATACAAGAATAGAGACACTATGGCATTTATCAAAGATAGTATAATGTGGGAAGACCTATTTTGGCATTGGAAACATTCCAAACATGGGTGAATTCTTGCACGAGGTAAGAAATTTGCCCTACGATCCATATTTAACAGTGTACTACTTCCCAAAATATTAGAATAATAAGCACGGTGCCTCGTCATGAGTCTATAAGGCACACCAGGGCAGGGGTGAGAAGTTTCTTTCCATGCTCCGGTTATGGTTTCCCAAGAAGATCTGGTATCCGAAAATTCACAAAGCTTGGGTGGAGCTGAGGGTGCTCCAAGGGTTTCAACCCTTTGTCCTGAATATTAGACCAACGATCTACCCCTGGACTACCATGCATCTAGCTTTTTAAGGATATAGTTGACGATTCGGCACGACTACTGGTAGAAGTATGGAATAACTTATAACCTCCAAAGACGATAATTCATTCTCTTACTATCTTATTGATTCTCCTAGTCCATAATAAGTATAAAATTCTGTAAATGAAAAAGAAAAACTTTGTTCCAATCCACCACTTTATTTCAGGTACGACTAGTTTCGACGCTACGGCGTCATCCTCAGGTCACCTGAGGATGACGCCGTAGCGTCGAAACTAGTCATACCTGAAATAAAGTGGTGGATTGGAACAAAGTTTTTCTTTTTCATTTATTCAAATGAACTTCCACAAAGTTGAGGCTGAAACTATTGAGATAATAAAATTCTGTATTGTATTTCAGGAAATGAAAAGTGGCAATTATTTCGCTCTCCAGCATACCCTGGGTACATACCGACAACATTATATATTTTAATTGCAATTCGCATCGCTTAAAACGATCGACTGTTCAAGTACGTGATTACAGCAAATTCACCCGTCAGTGGCAATAACGAGTGATAGGCTGGAAGATGGAGGGGCAGGCGGAAGGGACGCCACCGGGTCCCCGCGCCCCGGGCCTGCAATCAACGGAAATCAATTAAGCGTCCGAAGTGCATGAGAGGACGTTGTATTGTATGCCGCGAATTGATGCCTTTCTCTTCCCCTCCAACTTTACCTCTCCCTGGACTACCCAGGGCGCCCCTCCGCTAATCGCCGCAAATAAGCCCACTCCATCATCTGCTTATACCAACAAGCGCGGGGCTATTGATGTACGCCAATGTGGGTGGCCTCCAAAACCGATCGGCGCCCTTCTCCAAATCCAATCCCCTCATGAACCAAATTCACCCCCAACCCCCCTCGAACATCCCATTCGCCAATTTATCGACTACATTGTTTAATTCCTCCACAGAAATTGACTGAATTTCTAGATAAGATTGCCGGTGACAACATCGATGGAGGAACCGGAATGTAATCCCTGGACAGACGGAAATGCGTCCTAAGCATTTAGATAAGCAATGGTTCGATGCAATACCTGTTCCATATTACCAACTGAAGCTAAACATCCAATAGCGTATACGATGATGTCGAATGCGAGGTTATTTAAAGCGTCGCATAAATCGGGGCTAGAAGGCACGGCTGATTATTTTGAGTGAACCCATCAAAGCCGAAGATATTGGTTTCGTGGTGAACTGGACCGCAAGGCAAGACACTCGTTCTTTGGTCTAATATCGCCTTCATCCCTCCCCGGACTACAACCTTGACGCGGTGGTAGGGCTTGCGCATTCTGAATACACCTAGGGCTGTGCTGGCGGGAGCAATGATAATTGCTGCTGATAAGGTCACTAATAGGTCGAAGGTTAGGAGCCAGACGAAAGGTAGTCCACGCAGCGTCTGTTCCTCAGTGAGGCGGCTGCAAAGGCATCTGACCCCAGCGGGGCGGCCAGTAAGTGATGGTGTCACGTTAAACACACTATTGAGCAAGCCAACGGGAAACCACCTCAGTTATCATTCCCAAGATTTAAATGATGGGCAATACAGAGATTTAGAGTCCTAGTAACTACGGGGCTCGGCCCAATCGGCCGTGTGTCGTGCCCGGCAGCGGGGGAGGCAAGGCTTCCGAGGTCGTCATCCCACGAAACATTTGCAAGGGAAAACCAACAGCAGCAGAACAGAAGACGAAGAAGGCCAAATTAGTTAGAATTGGGGCTTGGAATGTTAGGACGAATTTGAGGACAGGAACATTAGAGATTATTAAGCGAGAGATAGAAAGGGGAAATAAATATATTTTAGGTCTATGCGAGGTGAGATGGAAGGATAGCGGGGATTACTGGAGTGATATTTATAGTGTAATATTCAGAGCAGGGGACGAGGTCCAAAGATGGGTGCCAAACTTATTGATAAAAAGGCAGGAAGAACCGTTGTAAACTTGCATGTATAGCAAGATACTTATGGAATATAAACAGGATGTATTCGTGTACAAACATGTAAAGCGGAAAACGGTGACATTGCGTCAACGAATTCTTCCTTACGAAGTAAACCATGATAGGAGAAAACGAGCGGGTCTCGGAGATACTGAGGAGCGAATTAGACACGGCCGTGAAAGACCTAAAGGACCACAATGCTCCTGGAGTCGATAAAATAAACGGAGAGAGATAAAACGCCATCAGGATGCAAACGGAGAAACGTTCCTTCTTTGCAAAGTAATCAAAGATCTCTACGATAGCAAACACTGGCCGAGGACTTCGGCCAGAGTGTAATGATTGCAGTAGAGAAGAAACTGAATGAATGCGGAGAACAACCAACATTGAGCCTGAAACTCACGAATCGTAAATACTTGGCCGGAGAATGGAATGTAAGGAGTAGAAAAAAGCCTCCAGGAAGTAAGCCTCAGGGAAAACCAATTCAGAATCAGGAATATCTAGAAGAGGTAATAAAAGAAACACAAGAAGTGGCCATCAAAGGAGTCGATGTGAAAGACGAAGAAATAAGCAACTTGCTCCGATTCGAGGAGTGAATAAAGGAACGTAGTGAGTTGATTTGACGGTTGCAGGAAACCAATATTAGAATTGAAATGATGATGGTTACATACATTTGACATATTTTCTGCAAATATAACTATTGCATGAATAATTGGGCTCTGAACATTGGGCGACCGTGAATCTGCTTTATCATAAAAAACGAAAGTTACATGAATGGAGGAAGAATGTCGCTCACCGCAACAATGCACAAAGGAAGGGAGGGAGTCAATCCATTGGGAAGGCCACGAGCGTCAAGCAGCCGATCGGCCGTCTCGAAGCGAGGCCCCGCTCGTTGTCGGGGTCCTATCAATCGACGGCCAGGGACAAAAGTCAGCAGGGGGTTACCCCCCCCCCCACCAAGCCGCGGAATGGGGTGCGCCACCTCCAAGAGGGCGCCCGCCGGCCGGTGGTGGCGCCGCAACTAAACCACTCCCTCCGCCCCCTCCGAATTCTGGACACGCCGAAAATACCCTTTCCCTTACACGCCGCCTCGCAGTAACACCACGCATGCAGCGCCAGGGTGCGCACGCCCCTGCTCGCCCCCCCCCCCCCTGGCATGCATCAGGGAAATTCCAATTCAGCCCTCAACCGACCCAACCCCCTCCCACTCTTCCGACGCCGTCCCCGTGGCCTTAATCTGCGAGGGTACATTTTTTGGAGACCTGAGCTTTTGGATTTATGGTCACTCGCCCTCAACCCCTTCACTCGCGTTTTTGGCTGCAGACACGCACGGCCCCCTCTCACCGCACATGTGCAACCGCCGCCCCCCCCCCTTGCGCCGAAGGGAGAATTCGCCGTAGAATTATGAGGACGGCCTCACATTTCCCCGTGCTATTCCACGGCGGGGGCCGGCCAGGGGCCACGCTCGCGGGGCCCCTGGTCGGCGGAGAGGGCTCCCTCATTTCATGGATTCATCGATAACCACTTCCATGCAATGGAGCCCTAGTGCACCCACAAACGGTGAAGTTAATTCCATTCTCTCTTCGTGCATTTCCTGCAAGAGAGAAGTGCGTGCCTCGGTCACAGCTCGCCCTTCCGACACTAAGGTATGATCCAGAGAACCGACTCGGACATTCAAGAAATCGCCTCGCCAAATTTGAATCTTTCAAGCATACTCAGTTTACTCTTATTGAGTCATATAAAGGCACGGAGTTCATCTCACTAGAACTTATGAAGCCGTGTATTTGAAGCATTTGTTCATATGCTAGAAATCAGTTGGCCAAGAGGAGGTCACTACAAAAGGGAAATATCGCATAGAGTAATTGTTAACAAAAACAATGATTTTCTACTAATGTTTCATAAAGTTTGAACACATGGGTATAAGATAGGTCATGCTTTAAAGAGACTGGGGCGCATGGGCGGTAATATTAACGACAGAGCGATCGGCGACTGGCCGTGGGACTGCCAATGAAAATATTAATGACCTTTAATATAATGTTGCCATCGAAGTTTGTTTTGAGCAAGAATACTTTTAAGGGGAGCCTAGTCATGATCGGTATTCTGCAAAAGAGTTCAAGTTTGCGAAAAATATTCGAATGCCAACATCACTAATATCACAGTGCCTTCGAAAGTGTTACAAGGGAAGTAATATATATATTTATGAAACATAGAATATAAGTGATATATTTATACAAAAATTTTCAAAGTAATCTGCATTTAGTTTACATTACAAGATGATATATCTTTAGCGTGTTGTAAAAATGACTTCCCCAGTATTTGCTGAGCAATTTTGATGTCGCACTGCATTGGAAAGACCAGCAAAGGGAGTCCTCGAACTTCGCCTGTTACGTCACATGAATGCTGGAGTTGCCGTTCTTTGGTTATTTTTTTACAGAAATACTGTCTTCAAATATGCAACATTACTCATTCAATCGTAAATAGAAAAATGAGCCCACAGATTCCTCAGATCTGTGGGTATTTTCCTGGCCGGAGCTGACGACGGATACACCCGGTCGAAGCAGCGGATCTCGACATGAAGAACCACAGTGACGGTCATCTCCAGTAGAATGAATACATTCCCGTGTAACTCAAACAATTGGCGATAGGGTCTAAGGTATTGGGCCAAAGATTATAATTCAACATAATTTAATGGTACACAGAGGAGAGAAGCATGTTCCTACATTCTCAAAGAACACATTTCCCATTGAATGATAAACAAAATAACTTAAATAATAAACTCGTTCTTACCGCATTTCCCAGTTATCAAATGCCATTTTGAAAACACGGAATATATGGCACAGCATTAAGCATCAACCTTCCACGAAGTCATGAATTTCAATGCCGATTAAATTGGAAGGGCTAATGAGGGAGGGCACTCCAGCGCAATCAAGCATTTGGGATATGTGCTCAGAAATGTACGCAGAGATATTAGCGGACCAAAGCTTCAATTAGAGAAAAAAGCAATCGGCAATTATTTTTTCGGCGTGGATCCCTCCCCCCAGCACCACCCAACCCGTTCAACCGGGGAGGGGGGGGGCACCAACCTCCCGACCTCTCCGTTCGAACACCGCCCTTCCCTCTCTTACCACTCGAACACATTCCCGCTGCCATGACAACGAGGGTGACCAATAAGCCACCGAAATTATTG
This sequence comes from Hetaerina americana, assembly GCF_022747635.1. NCBI lineage: Eukaryota > Metazoa > Arthropoda > Insecta > Odonata > Calopterygidae > Hetaerina > Hetaerina americana. The sequence continues at coordinate 896,692 of NW_027287250.1, forward strand.
CATATTTATTATTTTTATTTTCATCGGCGAAATGTCCTCGATGTGGCCGCCGCCTTTCACATTTCGATGGCGGTCAACGCCGGAAAATGCGTGCGTGCGCCGTAAATATATTTTTCATTCATGCTCTTTTTTATTCGGCTTCACTTTCACCCGGGCGTCAAAATGTCTCCCGCCCACACCCCCTTCCCTTCCCCCCGCCCCACGAAGGTGTGATGCGCCTCCGTGATGACATCGGCAATGGTCCCCCGGGGGGGAGGCGAACGGGCGGTGGTGAGACCGACCCCCCCCCCCAACGGGACGGGAAGGGGACGCCGCCGGGGTCGACACATTGTCCGCAATCAATGCTCGGGCACGCGGCGGGGCCGATGATACTCCGATGATCGTCGTCACGGAGAAGTTCCGCCAAGAGCCGTCCGATTCGTAGAGGGCGACTTGAAAACAGAAGAGTGAGGGTGAGCGCTTGGCATTTTATTTTCCAGAAACGAAGAGCAGCGTGCGCACGTCAATTCAATGCTCCCGCGGCGGTGACGGGTGAGGGGAGGCATCTGCCATCGCCCCCAGCCCCTGGCGATCGCCCCGCCTCCACTGGCCGTGTCCGGGCAGCACCGAGAGCGAAGGTGGCGCTGTTTAAACGTATGGTTCTACGCGTTCATCATTCGAGGAGACTCGTGTGATCATGCATGATCATGTAGTTCGACTTGTTGATTAATGATGCGACACTCAGGGATTTCACCTTCGATTTAATAATATGAACAAAGGCGAGGAATTCGCCAAAGTTTGCTATTATTGGTGAAATAGTAATCAACCAGAGAAGAGAAAAGGGGAACTATTAGGCTTGGGGTGGAGGAGGAGGGATTCATGATGTATTCAGAGGGCAGCGAGGCGATCTTCCGTCGCGTATCCATCCTTTGGCGATGGGCAGGACGAAAGTAGTGGAAAGGGTCGGACACGAGGAGCGATCGGAAAAGCGGAGAATATTCTGGAATAAGTGGACGTTTTGGATGTTCTAAGGAAGGAAAGGGAATGGAGGGCCAAGTAATGAAAGAAGAGGGGGGGAGTCGGTGAAGGGGAACCCTGCTCCAATGCGGGAGCGCCGGCGCCATAGCCACGGAATAAGAGACAGAAAAAGAATGATCCAAGGTGAGTCAATGAAGAATGTTTATGTTCTTGATGTGCGCTACTTCCTCTGAGCTTCGTGAGTAATAAATGATTGGTCTATCAACCACCGGTGTATTCACTCAGGGGCACTGAACTCTGTGTCGTCCAACCCTACGACACATGCAATGCGAAAACAATACGAGTATTATGGTATCATAAATTTGGCGATTAAATGAAAGTTTAACGTTCCCCAGAGCGGAGGAAACATATGTATTGCAAAAGGAAGGTTCCGAAGGATGAGGTTTCCCAGGATGCAACGCAGGTTGATGCGATGCACAAAAGTGTGACCTTAATCATAACGAAAAGGACAAAGGATCGTGATTGCCCTCATTTATTTATTCTGAAAAACATAAATGAAGTGAAATTTGGCAACCTGTCAGTCCAACAGCAACAAGCGTTTGTTCCTGGCCTCAGGATCCTTGTCGGGAGATCTTTTCATCGGAGGGAGGTGTGCGGCGAGTTATTACTAAGAGCGGAGATGGCGAGTATGCATCAGTTAAACCACATCGGAGGAGGAGGAGACGTGTGATCTCAATGTGTGGAAGGGAAGAAATAAACAGCTCCACTGATTGCGGGCGCGTCAAAGGCAATGTGAACTCGAAATCCAATGCACGAACCACATCTTTATCATATCGTTATCGTGAGCGATATCCGTAGAAATTTAAGGTTTGGCCTCATGTGCGAAGACGTTGATGGAAAGGCAGTTTGAATACTACAGGCAAAATGCTCAGAGACGCCGAATGAGCCGTACGGTATCCTTCCAACAATGTGGCCGCTATGCCAGAAGAAGTGACTGCTACCGCAATGTCCGATGTCGCACGAACAGTGTCCAAAAGCAATGATATGAGGAATATCTTCCCAATTCCACCAAGGGCATCCAGGAGAAATAAGCCACCATTTCCATCACCAATTGCCTTCATTAATGTATCATATTCTTCCTTCCGTTGGCGGTTCAGCAGATGTAAATTCGTTTTTCGAATTGATTGGCCTGGTTCATGTCGATCATATTCACGTTCACAATCCAATTCTCTATGAATCGCGTCCTTCATTACACCATCTGGCGAGGCCAATCCTAACTTCACTAATAAACTGCCGTACATGAAGTAACACATGCCTTCAATCAACAGCCAAGTCTGGTTGTGCATCTTCTGATTTACCTAAATACCGAGATTTCTTGAACTTACACGAATTCGATGTAAAATGTCTTCCCACATGTTATCCTTGTATTTGTTCCACAGGTCACGTGGATTGGAAGGGAATCATTTCGAATGGATGATAGCAAATAATGTGCGTATCTGACTTAGGGAAGGCAGAAATAGTTGCTTCAGCCATTGTCGTGTCCCATTAATTATCGCTTTCAAGCAAATTGAGCTCTTGACACGCAGCACGGAATGTTGGGCCATTAACAATTCGTAGTGATTCGAGCGATGTTGACCCTCGAACATTCACCGGTAACAACCGCAAATAGAAGTATTCATCATTCTGCGGATGAACTGTATAAATACGGCCAAGAGCATGGGTGGAACGCCCATCCGGACGTCCAGGAACCACATCACCCTACTTCCTAAGCTGAAATTTATTCGATGAAGCGATACAATACGGTATTTTACGATACGATGTTACGATACGATATTTTTACGATATTTTAATGGCTATTCTGCTATTCTGGGGCGAGACGAATCAAGAAAACCAAATACAATTAAAATCAACGATACGATATTTCACGATACGTTATTTTACGATGCGATTCTTTTACGATATTTTAATGGTCATTCTGCTCTTCTGGGCTGAGACGAAACCAAAAACCGAACATCATTAAAATCGACCTTACGATATGATATTTTACGATACGATGTCGCAATACGATACTTCTACGATATTTTAATGGTTATCCAGCTATTCTAGGCTGAGATGAATCCAAAATACCAAATATCGTTAAAATCGCCGATACGATACGATATTTCAAGAAACAATACTTTTTCCATATTTGAATGATTATTCTGCTCTTCTGGAATGAGTCATATCGAAAAAACCAAGCATCATTGAAATCGGTTCAGCCGCTCTCGAGTTATAAATGGTGTAACTAACACGATTCACCACTTTCTTTTATATACAGGGTCGCACCCAAGAGTGGTAGGACTGATTTTTTTACAAGAATTTTATTGACGATATACTTACATCGACTTAATAATCTTCAAAGTATGCTCCTTGAGCTGCTACACACTTAGTATAACGTTGCTCCCATTCCCCGTACGCCCACTGGAAATTTTCTTTGGGGATGCCGTTGATGACCCTCGTCGAAGCCTCTTGAACGGCCTTTATCGAGTCAAAACGTCGTCCCTTGAGCTGTCTTTTCATCAGGGGGAAGAAGAAGTCCGGTGGTGCCAGATCGGGAGAATAGGGCGGGTGCGGCAACGTGGCAACGCCGTATTTGGCCAGGAGCTGTCTGACGACGAGCGCGCCATGGCAGAATTTTCGGCACCATCTTGGCGCACACCTTGCGCATGGCCAAATCCTGTGAAATAATTCGTTGGACGTTGGATGCAGACAGACCCAACTGGTCTGTAATTTCTTCACTGGTTAAGCGTCGGTCTGTGTTCAGCAGTGTCCTCACTCTGTCCACATTCGTGTCGGTTCTTGCCGTCGACGGCCGTCCGGAGTGATGGTCGTCTTAAACGAGCTCCCTACCCTCTTTAAACGACTTGTGCCACTCAAATACTGTGGAACGGCTTAAGGCAGTGTCCCCATAAGCCTGATTGATCATATCGAGGGTTTCAGTTGCCGTCTTCCCGAGTTTCGCACAAAACTTCACGGAATAACGTTGCTCTAAATTCAGATTAATTTTGATGCACTGAATGGTTGAGGCCTTAACTTTGTAGAATTCCATTTTTAACTTAGGAAAAATAATATCTTTGCCTTCTACAAAATAAACTTTATTCGTCGACTAGTTTCGTTTACACTGTAACATCACAGTGTAAACGAAACTAGTCGACGAATAAAGTTTATTTTGTGGAAAGCAAAGATATTATTTTTCCTAAGTCAGATTAATTTTGTTTTTCGACGCGGACAAAAAACTTGCTTCACTAAAAATGGTGTCCTCACTCAAAGACAGCCCGCAGGCGACTGAGGTTGGTGTTAGTCTGTTGCTAAGAGCCCCCTCCACATTAACCTGCCAGGCAGACCCACCTCCACCGCTCCGTTCGCGCCAGAGAAAATCAGTCCTACCACCTTTGGGTGCGACCCTGTATATATAGATGAATGTGGGTCGCGGTAGTCCAATGGGTACAGCGTTGGGCTGCTTATCGAAGGTCACGGGTTCGATTCCCGGGCAAGGCACTCTGGGCCCCTGCAGCTCCACCCAAGTGTCACTTTTCGAGTACCAGATCTTCCTGGGAAACCATAACCGGCGCAGGGAAAGGAACTGACCCTCCTACCCTGATTTTTACTGTAGTTATGGTTTTATATATACATGTTCATGCTACATCATTGGCATTGTAGCAATACCTGAAATATATCTTTTTTGCCCGATATTTTTTATGCAAATCATGGGCGTTGGTTTAAATAATAATATCACATATTATTCAGGCACCCGTTGGAGAGCTACTCCATAGCACGCTTGGCTTCCTTGCCGCGTGGGCCCAAGCCGATCCGGAAGCGACCGCGAGGCACGCGGCACGACAGAGCTCGCTCCCAGACGACCCTCATCCAGCGGCATCCATGCGCAGCTAATCCATTAGTCCGCAATTACGTGGAAAACCCGGAGGCCGTGCGGCATATCGGGGGCTTCGCTCCAGTCGCATTCAAAGTCGACTCCCTCTTAGCACTCGCGTCTATGTCGACGCCAATAGGATAGAAGTCACGCGCAATCGTGGGTGCACAATCAATTAGTCAATGCGGGGTGCGGCGCCGATGGCGTCCCTGGATGGAGGAAAGTGTCGCGCGTGGCCTCGGTGGGGTGGGCGCGAGACAGGGGTGGTGGGGGTGTGTTTCTCGAGGGGGGGAGGAAGAAGGGGAATGGTGGGGGAGGACACGGAGGGGGTGGGGGCCGGTTAGAATATCTCTCTCGCGTCTCCCTATCCCGCTTCTCGTGAGGGTGGAGGAGTTGACGAAGGGATTAAAAGGAAGAGGAATCCTTTGACCGAATGGCCAATTAATTCCACTCAAGGGAAACCAATTAGGAGGCGGACGGAGGGAGAGGCGGGAATAAGGAGGCAGCTCCCTCCCCCCACCCCTCATCTCTCGCGCTCCCACGGTTCCGCAGACAAAAGAACACTTTGAGGGTGGGGGAGTCGATGGCATGGAGGGCGGCGGGCGGGGTTGGGGGGAGGCGACTCCCAGCCCCACCCCCACCACGAGATAAGTCGGGCGTGGTGGATGTGGCGGGGGGGGGGCGGACAAGAGGTGGGTGGTCAGTACAAGCACCGAGCACCACCCCAAACCCCCCGCCCCCCCTTCCGCTCTTTCGTGTTCGCCGGGCCGCGCGCTAGACGTATTCCACGCAAGAACAGAAGTTAGTTACTCCCCCAGCGCGGAATCATGCGTCTTACTGTGCTTGGCGCGCTTCTGTCGGCGAGGAGGTGGGGTCCCCTCCCTCTCAGGAATTCAAGCCAAAGGGCAAGTGGGGGTGGGGGAGGATGACGGAAAGCAAAAGGATAAAGGAGAGAGAGAGAGGAAGATTCGGCGGCGAGAGACTTACACAGACGTCTCGGGCGGAGCCAAGGAATTCTAATTACGGGACTGTGTACACACGCACGCACACTCATACAGACATTATATCCCCTTCTCCATCGCCCGCCCCGAAAGAGGGACGCGGAGTATCCAACAACCGCCTCCCGCCCGGCCCTCCTTATAAACCCCTTTCCCGCCCGCCCCGACCCTCTCTCTTTATATAAATAAGGAGCCCCTCGTCTCAAAACACGCACTCGAGTGGGAAATGCCCCCGGGCCACTGCTTCTTGGCTCCCGATCCCCCTCCCTCCCTCCTCCCTCCCTCTCCCTCACCGCACTCCCCCCCCCCTTCCTCGTGGCCATGGGAACGAGATGCTGGTAAGGCGGTGGTGATGGGGTTTTTGCAGGATAAGGAGAGGCATATGGCGTGGGCGCCATCTCAGGGTATTACATAACGGTTTTTAATTCAAGTAACTCTCGGATAATGGAAGGAAATGCAACACTAACGAGTAATGATCAGGTGTGCATAATTTGAGAAGAACATCGTTACATGTATTGTTATGGAGACATTTCCGTGGCCACCATAACAGGAGCAGCTGAGAACTACCCTCGGAGCGAAACTGGAGACGGTGTACTGCGTATCCGCGGACTGCCGGAAACAATGGTCAAAGAATCATTTGCCTACGGGTAGTTAATTTTGAGCAATTCTGGCATCCGTAACAAGGTATTGACGTTTGCTTTTGAACGGGATGCGGAGTTATGCAAGTTAACGGTACGTTGCCGCGAGAATAAGAACCATCAAATTTTTTTTCGAAAAGACACGAATGAATACCATCATCTGACACGTGGTTTGAACAGCACCTTCGACATCATTCACGTCAAGTCCCTGTCTCGCCTCGATGCATTCTCAGCTTATGTGGCAACATATCCGATAATCACGGAAAAATCCATAGTTTAAACAGGCGCAGCTTTCCCTTCACAAGATTCCACCTCATTTTTCCAGCCTCGGTCACGCGGAACAGCCCTCGATTCTACGAACATGTGGCTACGGCACGCACCAAGGTTCAGTTTAATATTTTCCAGCGCGTTCAGCATCGGATGCTGTCGCGAGTCTTTCCACAAACCGGCTCCAGGCATCGAGTGACCGGTTCAACGCGGCCGTCGGGTACATGTACGCTTGAAAGTGTCGATCGGGGAGGATGTCAATTACCAGGCACCCTTCCGCATTCGTCCGCGGTCAGCGACGCCACTCCGCGTTCCGAGGGAGAGGCGCCCCTCCGGACGCGCGGCCACCTCCACCCTTCACCGTCAACTTCTGACATTCCCGTGAAACATATATTCATTCATGCCCCTGAGTTGGCCACTCTTTTTCTATCTTGGTTATCAAAACGGCGAGTTGAACTACTCAAATTAGTATGATTACGTATCTTTGATTTGTTATCAGGTGAACTCTTACTCATGCAAAAGAGTTACATATATATTTATCGCTTAAGGCCTGTAGCCTCAATCTTGCAAATAGTAAACAATCCGCTCATAATTACAGTTCTACCATACACCGGGAGGTACTGAGTATTCACCCAAATCACCGAGCAGAATTCCACATTCACTTTGTTCGAAAAAGACAAATATACAGGTATGTACATTAGGTATACAGACCTGTATCTTTTTGAGTCCAGCAAAATTTTCATTGAGGATTCAAAATCAATACCATGAGAAAACTCAAGATCGAGCCAAGCAGTCAAGGTTATTAATAATGGAGCGGTTCGCACTCAGCACTGCAAATTGGATGGGGAGTTTGATGTCTAGCAATTCTCCCATGATCATCGCACGCTTGTCATTAAATCTCTCACAACCGGCAACCGAACCGTCAACCGCCAAGACGCCGTTGGCCATTACCCTTCCTGCCACCCCCCCATCAATCAAACAGTTATTGCACAATCGCAGCAAGATATACCAACAAATTTGCTATCCATTTCCGCGCCGAGATTCACCCGCCATTCGAAACCATTAAGTTCCCATTAGAACGCGAAAACGCGGCATTCAACTGCTCCGGCGAAGTAAGAGAGTGAAGTACCGGAAGGGCACGCCTTTGCATCGGCGGTCAATTAGGACGGGACGGGGCATTCGAGGGGTGTGAGAGGGGGAGGTACGGGAACGCTTCTCCGCTCACCCCACTGGCACACACAAGGACTTTCATGCGGCAGTTCGCTTGAAAAACGCACGAAAAAGGGTTCCTCAGGAAATTGTTGCAACGGAATTTGGAAGACGTCAATGGCCAAAAGCCAATGCCACACATTTGTTTATCTCTGCCCTGCGAAGCGCAGGGATGCCCGATGATCCCACGTGTGAAGCACAGAGGGCACGGAGACCCCCTCGGCCACCACGAGCACCACCACGGAAGCCCTCGAGCGAACCACTGTTTAAAAATACTCGAGGTCATTGCAAGGCAGCCGGTTAACTATTACGTTTTCGGGCAACATGTGTCTCGGACGTCATTTCAGAGTCCTTCCTGACATGCAAGAAGAAAAAATGCAAGAGAAGAAAATATCAATTCACCACTTGCGGTGTAAAACGCAACAGATCAATGCCCTCTGTAACATTTATCGAGAAATCGGAAGTGGACCAGGATGGCGTACCAGGAGTGAGAGGGGGCAGCGAGGGGCGTGCGAGGGTGGCGATTGACGGCGGGGGGGCGATGCGGGAGGGAGGGAGGGGGTGATGACGACGTTGGTTTTTGTGTCGAAAGGGGGAAGGGGCGAGGAGGGGACCCCCCCGGGGGGCGCCTTCCCGGAAGGCGACCGGGCCGCGAGGGAGAGAGCAGAGGGCGGAGGGAGTGAGGGGGGTAAGGAAGTCCCCCCGTCCCCAGAGGTGGAGCGGAGCGGCGTCTTCGCTCACTCTCCCCCTACACCCACCCTCTGATTTATTTACTCTCATCAAGCTCAATTTCAAAGAGGCTTGTAACAGGAGTTCCTCTAATTGCAATTAAATTACCCGCAAAGGTTTCTGCCACCACAATCTCCCTTTTTCAAGGGAACCCCCCCCCCCCCTACACTCGCATTCCCCCCCTTTCTCCAAACAACCCTCTCTCCCCGCCAGAGGGCTCCGTGCACTTCTCCCGAGCCTTTAAACTCCGCCCTCTCGAACGCCAGAACGAAAACGGCGGATGGCAAAACTGTTTATTCTCAATTTTCTCTGGTCATCGAATTCAATGTGCTGTTCCGGTGATCGACTGATTTTGATTTATCTAATCCGGTGTTAGTTCGAGGGCAATGTTCACCGGAAGCGGAGGTTCACGGAGGCGGAGAGCGAGGGGCCGGAACCGCAATTGAGCATTGCCTCGTCCGGCGATACGAAGGAATGCGTAAGGGAAAGAAATCCCCTCGCCGACTCGGGCGGCCCCGAGAGTCGCCCGCCCGCGCCCGCCCCTCGGCAGGGCAGGGACGGAGGGCGGAGGGGGTGATCCTGTGTCGGAACGCTCGCGAACTCAACGGGGGAGCAACCCCCTGGAAACACTATATAAGGATCCCGTCCGCAGTCTTAAGACTTTGCCAGAGTTCATAAAATGTATACATCATAATAATACGCCCTCGAGGGTTTTAGAACGCGGGAAGAGAATCGAGGGAGGGGGTGGACGGGAAGATACGGAAGAGTGAATGGTTATGGGGGGAGGGGGAGGGGGGTCGGGCGGGAAGGGGTTAGGGGGATGGAACGTATAAATTTGAAATTAGCTTGTTTGTTCGCCGAGCGACGGCAAAGAAGCGAAGCGTGGGATGAGCAGGAAGAGGGCATTAAGGAGAGTGGGGGGAGGGGGTGGATGGGACTGCGAGCGTCAAAAGGCAGAGGCGGAAAAGTACACCTCCCACCCCTCTCCGCCTCGCCCCCCTCCCTCCCTTCGCCTTCCCATGGAACACACTCACTCAGCACAGCCCGCGCCGCGCCTTGTGCCGGGAGCGGGTGCGGCAGTCGGAGCAGGCGCGTGTCTAGGATTACGCCGAGGGGGCCGCGGAGCTCGTGAGGGGCCGGGGAAGCACGGAGGTGTGGACTGTTTGTTCTTTGACACCCGTGACAACGTTGAACGACATCACATACAAGAAAACAAGCTGGTCCGTGAAGACGGCGTTTTTGAGGGAAATGATCATTTTTCATTTTGTTTAATCCAAAAGAAAAGCTGATATTAATTTAATTAATCAAATGATTTTCGAGGAATAGTTGGTTGAACAAAAATGATAGCAATAAGGCGTTAGGAATCAGGAAAGGGCACCCGTTAATATATATATATATATATATATATATATATATATATATATATATATATATATATATATATATATATATATATATATATATATATATATATATATATATTATAATCAGTGAAATTCAGTTTTTCCATGCATGACATTTCCCGTTTCATTCTAATTTTCTACGCACCCGACATTGGTCCACGCGCATTAGTGCGTGCGTGTGTGCGTGTGTGGACACGCATGCACTCATAAAAAACGCATAAGTATGTGAAAATGCCTTTTCTATAAATTCGTTTCAATTCGGATACAGGTCAAGAGAAAGGGATAGAAACACAAGGGAAGTGGAAACGCGCAGTTTCTGGGAAAGGTGGAAGGGTGCGGACTCCCCACACACCGTGGGCGCGTCTTTCGCAAGTGTTTCCGCTCATTTTCCCCAGAACGCACGCGCATTCGGAAGAGCAAGTTTTCGCCATTTTGCATAGAATAGGCATCGAATTTATTTGAAACGCCAGCAAATCCATTCCTTTGTCCGAAACGAGGAATCCACGCTGCTGCCTCACCACAAGAGCAACACCCACGCGAATTGGACGTCCACCCGCCGCCGTCCACAACTGCGAGCACCAACACACGCACGAGCGCCTCCGGGGTGCTCGGCGGGGCTCGAAGTTTCGATCTCTGGCTTCCGGGGCCAGCGATGCACCTGGGCCGGAAAGGGTTGCTACGTGCTGTTGCATCCGTTAACGACTGCAGTGCGTTGATTGGTGCGCGTGAGGGAAGATAGTTATTGCGCTCCCAAGAACGAGGAGGCTGATAAGTAATAAAATAAGCGGTAAGATATTGGAGGGTAGGGAGGAGAGCAAGGGGCGGGAATGTGTCGTCGTCGTCGACAGGGGGGGGGAGGGGGGACTCCGGGAAGGTTGTTGGATAGTAATTAAAGCGACAGGAGAGAGCGAAAGGGGGGGAGGAGGACCATATCTGGTTCCGGCTTAATTTCGTTAAATTCGTCGGTTTGGGGGGTTGAGAGAGGGTGGGGCGGGGGGCCAGCAGGTGGGGGCGAGGCAGGAGTCTTGGGAAATGTGAGGCGGGAATGTGGAAGGGGAGAGAGGGGTTTGATGGCGTCCTTCTCGGCGCCGAAGAGTTTGCGGGGGAAAATTAGCGCGGAGTGGGAGGGGGCGGCTGGGGAGAGACGACTTCTCGGAATTCCTCGCGAGAGTGGGGGTGGGGGTTGGTAGCGAGGGGTGGGCAGTGGGGAAGGAGCGAAAGGTTGGGCCCTTTGAAAAGCGGCGGCGGCGCCCCGGGCCCCGAAGCTAGGCCTCACTCGCTCCAGCCAACTAACCCGGGCGTGCCGCATTAGTCATTCGGTTGGTGCGGCAGGGTACCAACGCAAAGGCACACACGATCCGTGGTGACGCGACGGAAAACGGTGACGCCGAACACATTGCGATGCCGAGGATTGCGTGAGGCGGATTTGCAGGAGGCTTTCCCGCGACTTTCGCTATTCGGGATTCGTGAATTAGAAAAGATTAGAGGGAAGGGGGGCATTCATTTGGTGCACGGTGCATGAGAATTGGGGCCAGGAAGGGGCGCGGCCGCAGTACATGGCATGCGAAGGATCGAATCGCCTGGCTACGGGCGTTGTTGGACGGAAATCAAGGCGATCTATCGTATGAATATGAATAAATTGCACTTTTTTTCAAATAGATGAAACAGTATACGCTATATTTGGATATAAAAATAATCAAAGTGAATCAATACACCAGGGGATGGTTAATGATGATTTAGAAAAAGGAGGACCTTTTATTCAATGTAGAAGTGGAATACGACATTCGTTGCTAGGCTTCTTGTCAACCAATATCGCATGCCCTCACTTTACTTACCGTATGTAGTCTTCGACGGAAATGAAAATATTTTACATTTTTAGAGAATAATGATGCTACGCTTATTGAAAAACAAATCGAGACTTACAAGCATCAAAAGATGAGAATCCAGATTATATCTGAAGATAATCTTTGACCACAAAAAAACGACTAATAATGTGCAGATGCGCGGTGGTGCTCCCGCTCGTGCGCCAGAGCGGACACGTTGGTCACTCCATCCGGAGTGCGGAACGTTCACGAACGCACCTCCGAGAAAGACTTCGGCCATTTAACGCCAGCGATCTGCCGTACAGTCTGACAGGATTTCCCTCCCACCCCTGTTTCTGTCATCCTACTTCCGCATTACTTTCCAAAGCCATCCGTGGCGTCAAGAGAGAGGGGGGGAGAGGGGAAGGGGGGAGATTGATTTACAGGGGGCCCCAAGGAACAGCGACTTACGCCGCGAGAGATTCCCTCGCTTGGGGGGTTTCAAAAAAATGAAAATCATCCCCGCGCACTCGTCGCCCCCAATCGCCCCCGCCAATTCCAGACCCGTGGCCATTCTATATGGAGGGGGTGGGGCAATAGGGAGGGAAGGGGAGGATGACTTCGGCGTGACGCAGCCATCCGCTGTTTCCCATTTCGGGTCTTTTAATTTTCGCACATCCCCCAACTCCCCTCTGCCAGATTTCCACCGATCCGCATTTCCAGGCAGTCGAGTGCCCCCCCACCAGGGGCTCCCTCCTCAGCTGTCGGTCCGTAAGATTGGGATACACGCGGCAACTAACCGCGTAACCGGGACACTCTCCTTCCCCCTTTACTTCAAAACTCGACTGGATGGATGGCGATGGGGTCGGAGGGCGGAAGGTGGAGAAGGGGGGGCGACGGTGCGGGGGAATATACGTATGCGTGGAGAGATTCGCAGGCTGTCTAGGAGGGGGCGGAGTGGGGGGGTGCGGGCGATGGGGGGAGGAGCGCGTTTTCATATCTGCGCCAGCGAACAGCGTGCGGACGCAACCGCATGCCACTAACCAAATGTCAGCGCTCCCACCGCCTCCTCATCCGACCCCACCTCCGCCGGCCCCCAAACGCACACTCCCAACTCATATATATATATATATATATATATATATATATATATATATATATATATATATACTAAGTAAGTATATGTAAGTATATATATATATATATATATATATACTTACATAACACGCACATACACATATATAATAATGTACATAAACACTTATTTATACGTCTGTGACATACGTAAACTCCAACTCTTCCTCCGGCCGCTCTCCGAACTCGCCCCCCCCCCCCTTTCCTGGAGCGCGCCACAATTTCTTCCTCAAACACGAGTCCGCAGCAGCGCGTTTCCAGTGGGTGCCCGCCCCCCCCGCTCCAAAAGTCAACCTTTGGAAAACTCGTCTCCTCCCGCCCCGCTCACACTCCTCCAGCCTCGAAACCCACTCCCTGTCCCCATTTTCCCGGGGGGAAGGGGGCGAGTCTCTCAAAGCAAGGGCTGTGTTGAGCGGAGTGGGGGGTCGAGACCCCCATGCGGGACCCCTCCACCCTCCCCGTCCTCGGTTAAACACCCCTACGTCACGGGCGCCGTATCCCCCCGCCCTGCGAGGCGCACGCACAGATGACATTTCCCGGGGTGCGTTGCTTTCTCTCTCCACCTCTGCCCCACCCCCGCCCTCCTCGTAAACAACGCGCAGACAACGGCAGAAACAACGGTCGGTGGATTTTCGCCGTGGAGACACGCACGGGGAGGCGATGCACTCCACCCACCCTTATTCGCCGCCAAGGGCCCCCTTCTCTCTCGGAGCCACACTCCCCCCAACGCCGCTCCCTGGCCGCGAAACGAGCTCCCGCCCCCGCCACAGGTCACGCGTGCAATTTCCTCCTCCCGCAACCCACCCTCCGTCCGGCTGGCATCCTGCGGCCCGCCGGCCAACGGGGCGGGCGGAGGAGACGGACTCAGGCCATTGAGGCAGCAGTGCGTCCCACCGACCTTCCTAGCAAGTGCACGAGGGCTGGGGGGGGGGCTTCTCCACTTGTTCAGTGGGTGCCCCCGAGTACGACGAGGTGGCACCGCCAGGGGCTCCTCGTGGGCGAAAAAGCGCCGGGATGACAGCCAGGGGGGGGGTGCAAGGTATTCCCCCACCGATGGAAGTTGAGGCACGAACGACCCGCAACCCGCTGCTCTGCGTCTTTCTCGATCTAGGCACTGCGCCTATTCTTTTCTAGGTTAGTCCCACTGCCTTGCGGAACGCCGTTTGCGGCATCGTAAAAAGGCGCGATAAAAAGCCAGCCATTGGACCGGGAAGCTGCCGGCCACCCGCTCATTCATCGGCCATGGCACTCACTCCCTCTCGTAGTTCCTCTTGAAGGCGACGCCCGAACGCGAAATGAGCACGACTCCGATCGGTGGAAGTGAAGCGCCCCCTTACCGGGGCCCCTCGGGGTGCCCTTCATCCAGTCTCTGTGATGAGTCGTTCCCATGGCGACGAGAGAGGGAGGGGCGTCGCACACCTGCGAGGATTATGCACGCATGGACCAGGCAGACTCGGGGAAGAAATATGTTGCCTGAACTGGTGTGCTTCAAAACCAATGCATGCTCTCATACCACGGTTTAATTGAAAAATGTAACTCATGAATGGCAGGAAAATCAAACAAATATCGATAGATTACCCGTAACTGCATAAAGCGACTCAACTGGATAAGTTATCGCTTTGGTATGGTCACAAATCTCTCATGTCCCGCCTTTTCCCGACCTAATCTTACATCTCCACGTATCTACTTATAATCTTGCTCTTTATGAATGTGCAAAAAATATACCTGCATTTTCACAATAAGGCTGATTTCACGCTTCCGTCATCATTCCCAAACGCAAGATGGATTTGCACCGTCAACGCGGGTTTTCCTGCAGACCAAGATTTCGGACGAGGCACTCCGCCATTTCTCTGCCCCGCTTCACCAATGTTTGAGCGCACAATTTTGCATTCGTGGCTCCGGAAATATGAAAATCAAATAAAAGCAGACGTGCGCCTTACTCCGTCGCTCTCGGTCTCATGAAAACGCACTCGCCTCTCGGAGAAACTCCAAAAGGCCGGAGAAACTCCGGAGGACAGGGGAGCTACTCAAGAAAGGCGGGAGGGGGAGGAGGGAGGCAATCGCTCTTCCGTTGAATGGACCCGAGGGTTCGCGCGATCGACGTGGTGACCAAGTATTGAACGAGAGTTCGCGGCAATTAAAGAGGAGAGCGAATGGTAACTCCGGAAGACGAATCGTGAATACGGAGTTCAAGCCAATGAAATCATCAACTAAAGGGGTCGACCAAGTGGAGAAATGTTGACATATTCATTAACATGCATTTTTATCTTTCCCTAATAGGTTAACGCGCAGCAAATTCCATCCCAGATCCCTAGGATAGAGCTTTGCCAATACTTTCTACAAAATACTAAACCTATTGGTGGTATATTTACGGACCTCTCACTCTAGGTGAAGTTTCAAAAGCTGCAATGGGAATATATAAAAAGGAGAAACTAAAAAACTCATAAAAAACTGTAAGAATGATAAATTGGAAACGGATAAGGAAACCAAGGATTACGGATGAGAAGATGAGAAAAGGAAATTGAAGAATATAAACAGATAAATTAGGCGGTAGGAAGAAGGCATAAAGAGTTCAAGAATGAAGTGAGGCGCGAAACAGAGAGGGCGAAAGAAGGACGGTGGAGGACGCAGTGCGAGGTCACGGAAAATTCAGAGAGGAAGGGTGCTACCCAGGAAGGGGAGAGCACTGTCCGGAAGTAGAGAGGAAAAATCGTCACAAACAGCCAAAGTGGTCAGGAAAATTGTCAACTGGACCAAAGAGATCCAAGAGTGGTCGGCGGAATACATATAGAGAAGAATTATATGGTTAAGGATGGCTTAGGCCCTGGATTAATCGATGGCGAGACAGAAAAAGCACTAAGAGAATTAAAATTAAACAAGGCCGTGGGAGTATGAAAAAATTCCTGCGCAACTAGTTACAGATTTAGGGCAGGGCGTAAGGAAGAGTTATAATGGACTGATTCGTAGCATTTATGAGAGCGAAATTTGTCCAGAAGACTTGGTCAGAACAGAGTTAATTCCTATTCCAGAAAAGGTAAAGGCTACATCATGTGAGGACTACAGAGCATTAAGTTTGATTTCCCATGCAGCTGAAGTGGTTCTCAGGATAATTAAGCAAAGGATGGAGAGCAAGAAAAGAAAACACTTTGTTCTTCCACGTATATAACAAAGAATTTAGAACAAGGTATTTTCTTTCCGGATGTGAATCGCTTCCACAAAGTGACGCCTCAAACCATTCTATTGATGAAGAGCAAGGCCAATGATTACTTCGGGGATGATCAGCTTGGGCTCATGAAGAAGAGAAGCACGCGGGATGCCATTGTAGTGAGGGGGTCACTTATAGAGAGGAACGTAGGATACAAGCAGGATATACTCGCACGTTTCGTAGATTTCAAGAGCTCAATTGATAGAGTGAATTGGGTGCTTATGTTATGAATGTATTGCAGAAAATGGGAGTATATTGGCGGGATCAGAGACTTATCCGCAACAGATATATGTCACACACAGCTCAGGTACGAATAAAGGCAGAGCTGCCCATTGTCATCGGTGCTGTTCAACTTGTACGCGACAGACAGTAGAAGGGGCATGGGAAGAATTGGAAATAGGAATGAAAATCGGTGAGGAAATCATACTATCAGTTAGATTTTCGGATGACAAAGCTTTAGTTTGTCAGTCAGACATGGGGTTGCAAACTCTGCTGTGTGAATATGAAGGTCTGTGCGATAGATGCGGGATGAAAATAAATAAAGTTTATGTGATTCTCTGAAAAGAGAGAGGTCAAATGTTAAAATAGGACGGCAAAAACTGCAGCAGGTGGAACTGTTAAGCATGTACCGGAAGAATTTTGAACCAAAATGGTCAATGTAGAAGGTACACGAGGAGAAGAATTGCGTCAGACAGTGACGTTTTCATAAGAAGGCAATCGATGAAAGGGACGTTGAGCAAGGATGTTCAGAAAAGGCTTGTTAAAACTTGTAAAAAACAGAGCGCGATTTAGATCGTCGCGGAACCATGGTCATCTGAAGCCGGAGGTTAGGCATAGATTGGATGCTTATGGAATGTGAGTGTGGATGGGGTTGGATTAGGTGAAGTGGACAGAAAGGAATAAGTGCTAAGGTGTGGAGAAAGGGGAAGGGAGGGATTGTTGGGAGAAATTATAAGGCGGCAGGAAAAATAGATGCAATGCAGATTGTTTTGGACGTTGAAGAGAGAGGGGAGAATGTTAGTTAAGTGGAGAAGGGGCAGGGACCAGGAACAAGCATGAAGGGAGAAAGAATGTACGCAGAGATGCAGAGGGACTTGTTGCAGTTCCCGATTTCAGGTGATATTTTTCAATAGGAGAAACTTTACAAGATATGCCCCTCAAAAGCCTACCTTAACCGGTAGTATAACAAAATAATGGTAAACCCTTGAAACGAGGGATCGGTGGCGAGGGACCACAGTTCCACGCACCGTGGTGTGTACCTGTGATCCCTCGAACCCGATATACGTAAATTAAAGGGATCAATGAACAATAATCAAAACCAACTCACGTGTTCGATATACTTGGAAATCATACTGACTAAGAGATCTACATTAGTGACATTAAAATAGATTCTAATTGGTTATTGTAAGTAGTGATTAACCACTATTTTAAGACCATGCATGGATTGATTGAATAAAAAAGACAAAGGTTCACCATGGTGCGACTAATAGTGAAATCGACTTTAAAGGTATTATTTTACTTCGTGTAGCTTGCGGAGAAAGGCACTCAACATTAAGACAAAATGCTCATTCATTGGCTAATATGCTGAAGGAAAGAGAGAGAGATGAGACTAGGAATATGAAGGAGAAAGGGAGACTTGTAGGTGAAACCAAGAGGGCGAATTCGGAGGCGATGGGGATGACGCCACTCGGAGGGAGCGACGCGGGCCAAGGACCGCGACAGATGACGATCGCGCGGCGAGCGCGTCCCTCGTCCATCGGCGCAAGTGGCGGCGCCCGCCTGGTTCCGCTTCCCGCCACAGGACTCGAATTCGGCGCTCCATGCCAGTGGCCGAACGCCAGGGAGCAGCGGCACTATTAGGCGGCGTTTCAAGCGAGGCGCACGGGCCGCACTCTTCCTCCCGGGACGACGATCGAGCGAAGCCACGGAATCGCCGGCACCCACTCGCGCGACCCCACGCCTCACCTTGACATCACGTCCCCCAGGGATCCCGGCAAGATCTGACGACATGCCGGGGCATGCGTGACAAAGGATGAATGCATCCTATACACACACACACATATATATATTTTTTTTAAGGTAATCTACCGGTTAAGGTAGGTTTTTCGATGGACACAACTACCAAACAAACATTTTATTACTCCCAACAAAACACAAAATCCATCATCCTACTCTATATCAGGTCCCTCTTCATCTCTGAGTACTTTCTTCCTCCCTTCATCCCATCCAACATCCCTATCCTGTTCCTTCCCTTTCCTCTTTTGCCCAACATTCTCCCCTCTATCACAGTCTTCAACATCCCACTGCCGGTCGATACCCCCTTCAACCACTTTTCCTGCCTCCATTGTATTGCTCCTAACAAACCCCTCTCTTCGCCCACCATACCAAGTACTTCCTCGTTTGTTTTCTTCTCGGTCCATTTCACCCTCTCCATTTTTCCCCACACCAATATTTCAAAAGCCTCCAGTCTACGTCTATCCTCAATGACAATTTTCAATGACCACGTTTCCGCGCCGTACATAGCTACGCTCCATATCAAAGTTTTAACGAGTCTTTTCTTAACATCCTTACTCAACGTCCCCGTCATCAACTCCCTCCTCCTTGTAAAAGCCTCTTTGCCTAGCGAAATTCTTCTCCTTACGTCCCCACAACTTTGACCGTGTTGGTCCAAAATACTACCGAGATACGTAAACTGTTCTACCTGCTCCAGTTTTTGCCCTCCTATTTTAATGTTAAGCTTAGCCTTTTTCTTTCACGAAAATCGCATAACCTTTGTTTTATTAATATTGATTCTCATCCCATACCTGTTGGACTGAATTTCCAATTCACTAAGCAATGCTTGCAGCCCCTTGGCTGACTGACAAACTAAAGCTTGGTCATCAGCAAACCTAACTGATTTTACGAATTCCCCGCCCACTTTCATTCCTACCTCCAGTTCTTCCCAAGACTCTTCAATCATTTCCTCTGCATACAGGTTGAACAGCAACGGTGATAATGGGCGACCCTGCCTTACACCCCTTCCTAACACTGCCCAACCGGACTCCCTGATCCCCACTCGCACCTGAGCACTCTGAGACATATACAGGTTGTGGATTAGCCTCCTTTCCCTCCAATCTATTCCTACTTTCTGTAGAATACTCATTAGTTTTTCCCAATTCACTCTATCAAACGCTTTTTCGAAATCTACGAAACAGGCAAATACCTCCTGATTGTGTTCTATATTCCTTTCGATTAATAATCTCATTACTGCAATGGCATCACGCGTACCTCTCCACTTCCTGAACCCAAACTGATCATCCCCTAAGTAATCATTTGCCCTACTCTCTATCCGTTTGTTTATGATCCTAAGAACAACTTTAGCTGCGTGGGATATCAAACTAATTGTCCTGTAGTCCTCACATGACGTGGCCTTTACCTTTTTCCGAATAGGAACTAAAACTGATCTCACGAAGTCTTCCGTCCAGATTCCCTCCTCATAAATACTACGGATCAGCCCATATAGCCTCTTCCTCCCACATTTTCCTAAGCATTTTAAAAGTTCCACGGTAATGTTATCCACCCCAACAGCCTTATTTAGTTTAACCTCCATTAATGCCCTTTCTATCTGATTGTCTAGTATGACTGGACCTAAGCTATCTTCCTCTACTTCCTTTTCAATGTCTAACTTTGTTGGTCTAAGCTCTTTACTATACAGTTCTTCTACATATTCCTACAATCTCTCTTGGATCTTTCCTGTGCCAACTATTACCTTACCCGCCTTATCTCTAACTGCTATCGTTGATCTCCCTTTCTTACTTCCCGATAAAGATTTAACTTTGCTGCACAGCGCACCGATTTCACCCTTCCTCTGCAGACTTTCCATATCCTCGCACTGCGTCTTCCACCATGCTTCCTTTGCTTTATTTGTTGACCGCCTCAATTTATTGTTCAATTCTTTGTACTTCATTTTGCCTAATTCTGTATGGACATTCTTCCATTTTCGCCGCTCATCCATTTTTGTAATCATCTCATCCGTGATCCATAGTTTCCTAGTCCTTTTAGCGTTAACGCTTCCAATAGTGTCTTTTGCAGCTTTAGACAACTTTTTCTTGATACATTCCCATTTTTCTTCAAAAGTACTTAGCTCTTTACCATCCTCCATGATTTCCTCTACCGCCTGTTTGTATTCCTTCGTTTTCAAAGCATTTAATGCTTCTACATTCCATTTTCTAACCAGCCTCCCCTGCCTTATGTTTTTGAAACGGACGCTACATTTCATAACAACTAAATTGTGGTCAGAGTCCGCATCCGCTCCCGGGAAACTGTGCGAATTCATCACACTGTTCTTAAACCTGTGTCTAACTAGGATATAATCTAGCTGATACCTTTCTGAGTGACCTGGCATTTTCCATGTATACCTGCGTCTTTTTTGGTGTCTAAACCAAGTGTTGGTCGATAACTAGGCCCTATATCCTGCAAAACTCCACTGCTTTCTCCCCGCGGTCATTCCTCGTGCCTAAACCGTAGTCCCCGACCTCGTCACCATCTCTTCCTTCGCCTACCGTCGCATTCCAATCCCCCATCACTATCAAATGTTTCCCTGCGGGAACATGCGGGATTATGTCCTCTAACTGATCGTATATCCTATCGACATCTTCTTCCTTATGGTTGCTCGGTGGCATGTAAACCTGAATAATAACCAAGTTCGTCGGTTCTGCTTTTATCTCTAAGAGTAGTATTCTATCCGTTACCTGCTCTATGTTGACTACGCTTCTTCCTACCTCTTCATTTAATACTATGGCAACCCCTTGTTGGCTCTCGTCACCGCCGCTGTAATAATATTCTATACTTATCGCTCCAGTAATCCCCGCTATCTTTCCATCTAACCTCGCATAGACCTAAAATATCCTTATTTCCCCTGCCCATCTCTCGCATAACATTCTCCAAGTTCCCCGTCCTCATCATTGTCCTAACATTCCACGTTTCTATTCTAACTAATGTGGTATTTTTCTTCTGCGTCTTCTATCCTGCTGCTGCCGGTTTCCCCTTGCAAGGGTTTCGTGGGATGACGACCGCGGAAGCCTTGCCTCCCCGCTGCCGGGCACGACGTACGGCCAATTGGGCCGAGCCCCGTAGTTGCCAGGACTCAAAATCTCCTTAGGGACCATAATATTTATCTTGGGAATGATAATTGAGGTGGTTTCCCGTAGCTTTCCTCATTAGCGTTTTCAATGTGACACAATTCCTTGGTGTCCCCACTGGGGTCAGACGCCATTGCAGCGGCCTCTCTGAGGAACAGGCGCTGCGTGGACTACCTTTCGTCTGGCTCCTAACCTTCGACCTATCTGGCATGGGTGACCCTACCAGGAGCAATTATTATTACTCCCGCCAGCACAGCTCTAGGGGTCATCGGAACGCACAAGCCCTTCCGCCACGTCAAGGTTGTAATCCGGGGAGGGACACACACACACATATGTATATGTGTATATATATATATATATATATATATATGTATATATATATATATATGTATATATATATATATGTATATATATATGTATATATATATGTATATATATGTATATGTATATATATATGTATAAATATGTATATGTATATATATATGTATATATGTATATATGTATATATATATATGTATATATATATATATGTATATATATATGTATATATATATATGTATATACATATATGTATATATATATATATATATATATATGTATACATAAATATATATATACTCACAACATGTTATTTGACGTTTCGACAGCACGGCTGTCGTCCTCAGATTCTGAAGACGACAGCCGTGCTGTCGAAACGTCAAATAACATATTGTGTGTCCTTTCTCTTTGTCTCTATATTCTACAAATCTACATCCGTATTATATATAGCGCTTGGCGACATATTAGACCCACGGATCTCAGGGTAAATTGACTATCCTCGATAGCTCAAGCGGTTAAGAGCATCCGCCCGGCAAGTGGAAAGATCCGGTGTTCGAGTCCCGGTTGAGGAAATATTTTTACTCTTGTGATCCGTTCGATTCCGCCTTCCCCACCTCTATTGTGTTCGTCCTTTATATGTGTTCCTATCCCTTTTCCTTATACCTGTTTCTGTATATATGAGTATATATACATATATATATATATATATATATATATATATATATATATATATATATATATATATAATGGGCTGACACAATATAACACAAATAGAAAAGAATAGCAACATTTAAAAGAACACAAGTATTTTTTGTCGTGAACTTGTTCCCGGCCCGCCCTTCCTGGACAGTGCAGAGTCCCCGTATGCCTCACGAATCATTCCTTTAGTCGCCTCAAGAGATATTTTTAGTTTAGTACAAAAAATAGTAATCGCGTAACGTTGTCCGATCGTCGATTCTATTTTTTTCGTCACACGGTCGGCGCGAAGAGACTTACAATAACTGACTTCCTGCCGCTTTCACAGCTTAAAGAGCACTAAGACCAGTTTTTCGGCAAAGCTTAGCGTTTCCCCCTCCTACTGTAAGTGGTTCGATTCCACTCAGACTAATAGGAACGGCGCGGGAAGTTCAATTGCATTACTTTCGGAACCGCACATGTGAATCTCAAGAAACCGTAGCCATCACCTTGTCGGGCAATTTCACCATCTGTGACTTCTTCGGAGTTGGATCGCATTTAGAAACCCACTGTTTCGGCTGTTCCTTCGTCTCTGGAGAGAAGTATTGTATTCATTTATTGCCCGCAGTCGTGTATGGATGAGGAAACTCATTAGGATTGCGATGGAATAGCGGCAAACCAGCATCCGAAACGAATACACGATTGCGCGTACTCTCCACTGAGGACCAACGCGGCACTCACCTCGCCGAGATGTTTGTCACGCTTAATTTTTCGTGCAAAATCGAAAGCACTGCACTTAGCTGTGATATCCCCGTGGCCTCAACTATTTAGCGAACGTTGATGCGTCAAACGCAAAAAATCACACCGTGAATTTAGTCAATCATTTCAAACTTCGGAAATAAAAAGGTCACCCAGGGCCATAATCGGGTGAACAAAGTGGATATTTTAATAATTCGAACTTTCGAAGCGTTGGACCAATTGCTCAAGTTAAAATCTCGATTTTTTTCCATAAAATACATTAAGAAGGGTATCCACACAATGTCGACTGAAACCTAGACAAATGGGAAACTACTGCATTCTGTTTTTGTTTCATGTTACTCTGAAAGACGCTTGTCGTCGCCAATAATACCAAAAATATGATTATATTTACATAAATAAGTTATTCGTTATAAGTAAGCCCCAAATTAATTTGCCTTCAGCCAGCTAATCAGTTACACTCAAATTTTACAGCTTTAAACATACCATGTTTAACGATTTATACCGACCAAAGTCTATAAAGCGTTACTTTCGAGCAAATCCTAAACTGATGAAATTCTTTACTTCGATAATATTCTTTTTCTTTCAAATATTGAAATAAGGAAATGATGAGAAGTTGAACGCCTCACATTTTACGAAAAATCAAGGGAAAGGCGAGCAAGAGGGTCTCCAAACTCTGGGAGGGGCTCAATAATGGAGGGGGCGGAAGTTGGGATTTGAAAAGATGACCTATCCGATATCATTCCTGGCTCCAAATTGCTTCGGTGGTGGAGATGGTTGAGAGGGGGAATGCAGGTCAGCACGCATTACACCAAATCCACCAGCTGCCACCGAACGCCCCCAGACACGGCGGCGGGTGCTGCCGGGGGGCCGATGCAGGAATTAACGAGGCAAAAACTTTACTCTGGTCAAATGTGCACCAATCGACAAAATGATAGATTTTAAAACTAATTCGTTATAATGCTGCCACGACCAAATAGACTTTCCCTTCCCTCACCTCCCCGTACGATATTATTCAAGCCGGATTATCTAATTAAATATATTAACTAAGGGAATCAACAAAAATCATTAAACTAAATTACATAATACCAAATGTTCATTTAGCGCATCAACAGGATTCGTTCCAAAAGTAATGCAATTATTTTTCAAGCGTAATATATTCCTAACCAATCCATTGTGCCTCAATGTGTGTCCAATCCATCTATTTCTTCTTCGCCGTAGAGTTCTCTATTGGTCCTATCCTCTTCTGCTCTTCTATACTTCCTCGTTCGTTACTTTGTCTGTTCATTTAATCTTCAGAATTCTCCTCCAGCGCCATGTTTCAAAGGCCTCTTCTATTCACCACTGGTCCACTTTCTTAATGTTCCAAGTCTCGGAACCATACCGCGCCATGCTCCACACGAAAGTCTTGGCGAATTGCTTCCTTGTTTGCAATCCTGTGTTCTTCGAACAAGGTAGTTGCCTCTTCTCAATGAACGCATTCTTCGCTTGATGTCGGTCGAACTTCTTCCATCCCTTGTTACTACGCCCCTGCACAGGTAGATGAAGGATTCCACTTGCTCCAGGTCCACACCTCGAATTGTGATATCTGCATTCAGCTTCTCTCTTCCGCACACAAGGATTTGCGTTTTCTTCTTGTCGATGCTGATATTATACTTCCGTAGTGCTTGGTCCACAGCATTCAGGTGTGCTTTCAGGTCCTCTCGCGTCTCCGCTACTACCGCGACGTCGTCTGCGCACCGCAGCATGTTAATTTCTTAGCCATTCACCTCGACTCGTTTGGATCAAAACATGTATTTTGGCTTTCTCTCTGAAAATTTAACATTAAGCAGCCTTATTTGTTTAAAGTCGATTACAAAATGTAACTTTTCTATGCTATTTAGCGGGTTGTTTTAAATTTACGAGTATGTTTCTTCTTTGACTCTTCGTGGCGAACTGTAACGGATACATTTTATTTATTTTCGGATTGAATTATAATTCACATATATTTTGCTTTCTTAATGCTGTGCCAGACTTAAAATTCCATCTTGTATAGAAATGAAAATTGGAACTTCCAGGCTGGATAGAGCAAGACCTGAGAGACGGACTTCTTACATATGTCGTCATGGTGACACATTAATGTATTCGCAAGCGAAATAGGCAAGAACGAGTGGATATTTCTCTAGCGCTCACACCTAGAATTTCCTCAATTGATAAAAATATTATGACGTGAGATCTGAGTAATTTTCAAGCAGTACGCTATTCCTGCCTTCATTAAAATTCTTACGCATCACGAGATTTGATTCACTGATGTGAAACTGATTGTGTTCTTTTTTACACAAACTTTCGTCCAATCAGGCAGATACTCTAATTATCCGGCAAATTCTTCTCTAAACTTTTCTTTAATAGTCAAGTCTTTCGAGTTTGCAGTTACTATATTTAAGGTATAATGTCAAATTCATCATCAAATGTGATCAATCAAACAAAAAATATATACACCGAAATCGTGAGAAACATTGTGCATTTTACAATGGAGAAGTATACTTTTTCAATCCCACCGCATTTTATCAAGACACGACCTGGGTTTCGGCACTGAACGTGGAAACGTCGATTTTGGATCGTCTCTAAATAAATTACTGCGGAAATACTACAAAATTACAGTCTTTCATAACAAAATGAATCGATTCCATAAATTTACGCTTCCAACAACCAATTGGACTGTGAGCACCTTATCTTACCAATAACAGATGGAATTCACGGGAGGCATCTTTCCCGGAATATATTCCTGAGAAGGAAGCATTAAATTACTACCGATACATCCCATTTTCGCACTTCTATGACTCGCCCGTGTTGTCTTCGGAAAGGCGTTTATCGCTGAGGCTGGCAAGGCTCTCACTGTCGGCGTAATCGAGAGGGTCATTGTTGTCATAGACAAGTCTTCTATCACTGAGATGGAAACCAAGATTTCCATTGTTGGGACCAATGCCACGCTGATCTATTCAGGGCGTGATTCGAGATTGATCTGAAAAGCAGAGGAGCCGAGAATAAGTTTTACGAGCTGCGTGAAGTAGCAAAACCAAAGACATGAAAGAAATGGCAAAAAGGCAAACTGCCAATACGCTGCTTCTATTTTGGAGCATCGAAAATATAATTTCGGTTCATTCCTAAGATTTTTGAGCACATCATTCGTTGAGAGTAAGGACGGCTTTTCGCTGACTTCCGAGTCATTCACGTTTTTTGAATTACCGAAATAAGTCAATTCCTGTAAATTTAAATCTGATCGCTGAATCATTCGCAGAAACAAATTAATGACTTTCATCAAGCATTCATGTCATCTATAGAAACTAATACGTAATTTTTCCATTCTTGGAAGGTTATTACACTCTTTTTAGGATTATTTACACTTATGGCAACGAAAAGCAGTCATTTTTTTCACATTTTAAGGGTAATACGTGAATTAAAACGACAGAAAAACTGACAAAAACGATGATACGAAACCGATATTGGAAAAACACCGAAAATTAATGCCCTGAAGTGATGGCAGATATATCAAACACTTTTGGCTGTCGCAGGGATTCAGAGAAAGAATTATTCAAAAGCATAAATAGCGCGTTTGAATATCGCCGAGGATCGAAGATTAATTTCTAAGTGTTTTCCATGCATTCTCGCTATCGAGCACGTTACGAAAATGCATTCTGAAAAATCAAGCCGTGACCTGAATTAAATTAAGGAATAATTTTCGCATGCCTATGGAGAATTAATAACTTATTTTTAACTCTGAAATATCTCAATCTATATGCGACTTCATCCAATTATTTCCAAAAAAGAAGATTATTCCCGAGGAAGATGTTAGCCCAAACATTGAAAAAGGCTCCACGTGCCATGAACGAGTGTTATGGTGTCAACGCGAGCAGGCAGCGCCTCTACAGGCGACGGACGGCTGGGCGTGCACTCCCTCACGTGCAGGGAGGGGTGGTTTTGAGGGGGAATGAGGGCTGGGGGAGCGCGATCCACCCTTGGACGGATTTCGAGCATGCGATCGCTCTCGCAGCGGTCTCCTCTCTCAGGAGTCGAAGAAAACCGCCGAATAAAAACGTACAAGATTGAGCGACGCTTCCCTCTCCCCCCCTTCGGGTGACCCTTACGGCGACACACGCTCTCTCATGCGGGCGGCTGGTGCGTCACCCCGCTGGCCTCATTCCTTCCCCCACCGCGGAAACCGCATCCCCCGGAGCTAATCCTCCTCCCCCAACCTCCGCAGTCTTCATCAGCATCCTCCCCCGGGAAGAAGAAGGAGCGATGGATGCCCTCCCGCCGCAAGCGGTGATAAGATAAGCGGGGGGGGGGGTTATTAATGAGAGATGCGTGGCCGGGTGGGTGGGGGGAGGGGTGACCTCACAGGTGGCGGCGCGGCGAATGAGGAAAGAAACACGTCGGCCGGCGGAGGCTGACGTCACCGCTGCCCCCCGCCCCCCGGAAAATGCCCTTCCCCAAAACAGCACCGCCCCCCCTCCCCCCTAACGTTCGCCGCAACTTCCTCTCCTCCCCCACTCACTCGCTGCACTCGATCCCGAGGAGACCGAGCGACAGCCACGGCAACGGATGCCTCCCGGGCATTGCTTCACTCGATCCCGTAAACACTCGGGATGATGACACCCTCCTGCTCTGCGGCGAACAAGAGGACTGCCGCACTCGTGACACGCGCCCGGCGGTCGTCACGAGTACCTGGCGAATGGAACAAGCCGGAAATCTTACAAGGGAGGCTACAAAACACTTTCCTCGGCACAACAAAAGAGAATGTATTCGAAAAATAAAACGCATCGAGGCAAAAACGAAATTTTAACGAAAGGGTTTTTGGATACGTGATTGGATATGTAGACGGGAGTTATGGGAGAAGTTGAGAGAGATGTATTTGATGAATGTGCAAATGGGGGGGGAGAGGAGAGCAAGAGGGGTGGAGGGGGATGCTGACAAAAAAGAGAGCGAGGTGAGGAACGAGGGAGGGAAAGGAGGACCCATGTCGACTCCAAGGTAAGAAATAATCGGGGGCGGAGGGGGGTCGAGGGTTTCCTAGGGCCTTGACTCAAGCCCGGGCGCACAAGGCAAGTGATCCGGCGGGAGGACAGATAGGAAGGTCGTCTGGTTACCTGGACTGCAGCGAGGTTATCTCGGCGGGGTGCACGCCCCGCGAGCGCGTGCACGCCCCGCACCGGTCCTCCGGGCAGCTCCGGTTGACGTAAACAAACCCGGAGATTTGGCTAAATGAGACGAGGTCTGAACACGAACCTGGAAGAGAGAAGAGGGAATAAGGAAATGCCACGCACAAGAGCGTCCATGAATGAGCGAAACGTCCAGCAAAAGGTGCCAGGCATCCCGAAGTCAAAAAAAACACATAATAAGGTTACTCTGTCACAAAGTCAAATATAGCCACACGTTGGCGTTCCAAGCAGATACCTCTGATCCCAAAGAAACTGCGGGAGATGCCGCGACAGTAACTTTTGACGGAGTCATCCGCTAATGTGCATTACAATGCAACGATTTCAGAGCGTACAAATCATTCGCATTGACCGGGACACGAACCCGGATCCCTCGATGACCTCTGATGTTTCTTCCCGTGTCTTCGTCTTCAATTTAGCGGCCAATAATTATGTTTAATGGAAATAGTGTTAATTACAGCCACATGGACTGCGTGTGAGGCCAGACATAGTAAAATACCTCACTACTCGAGTGAGACGCGCGGCAAGTAACAGGAAAGCGATAAAATTATTGAACAATTATCAGTGCAAGTGTTATGCTTGTGCAGAATTGGACTTGTGCACCAGCATGAAGCATGCTCCCTATATGCGTATGAGTAAGGGACACTACGTTTACACTGCTATTTATTCTACATTAATAAACATTTTCAAAAGGCGACACCAGAGGTAGTAACTTGCAAATATAACTTTTATGACGAAGAAAATCTTCAAATCGGGCGGAGCGGAAAACGGCGAATCTTCAAAAACCACTCTTCGGGGAAAGGTAGACCGTGTTCGCTTATCCCCGTTCCACTTAAGGAGAGACATACAATTTTAGACATGAGGCATTTTTACGAATCGCTCATTTTTTTGCTCTCAGAAATTTTATCTTGTGCTAATACGAAACAGCACTTTTGGCCCTTGCATCTGACTTTCAACTATGACATAACATTATATGCATTTACAAACACCCAATCCCTAGTTGGGTGAAAACCCACTCGAACCCACAACCTTTGGGTTGGCAGGCGAGGACGTGACCCAGTCGCCCCCGGGGCCGTTGAGAATGAAGGTCCGTGCTTTCGGTCGTCTCGTGTCCGCGTCGGCGGAAGAGATCGAGGTGGCGGAGGCACCAGTGGCGACGGGACGGGGCCACTGGTGGGCCCTCTCCCGCACTCCATCCCCCGCACGCCCACGGGACGAAGAAGGAACGGAGGAGGAGCTCTCTACTCAATTCCATCTTTGCCCAGAGGAAGTTCCATCTTTGCCCAACGAATATTCGGAATATGTGTGAGGTTCATTTGCGTGTGATTCCCTTGTGTTTTGTTCGCTAGCGCTGTTTCCATGTTTCCGCGCCGTACATAAATACGCTCCATATCAAAGTTCTGACGATTATTTTCTTAGGATTCTTACTAAACATCCCTGTCATCGACTCCCTCCTTCTTGTGAAAGCCTCTTTGCTTAGCGCAATTCTTCACCTTACGTCCCTACTTACTTACCTACCAATTTTTTCCAAAACACTTCCGAGATACGTGAATTGTTCCACCTGCTCTAGTTTCTGCCACCCTATTTTAACGTTAACCTTAGCCTTTTTTTTTCTTTAAAATCGCAAAACATTTCTTTTATTTCTATAGATTCTCATCCCATATCTATTGCACTGAATTACCTATACACTCAGCAATGCTTGCAGGCTCTTGGCTGACCGACAAACCAAAGCTTGGTCATCTGCAAAACTAACTGATTTAACGAATTCCCCGCCCACTTTCGTTCTTACCTCCAGTTCTTCCCAAGCCTCTTCAATCATTTCCTCTGCAGACAGGTTGAACAGCAACGGTGATAATGAGCAACCATGCCTTAGACCTCTTCCAAAAACTGCCCATCCGAACTCCCCGTTCCCCACCCACACCTGAGCAGCCTGAGACATGTACAGGTGGCGGATTAGCCTCCTTTCCCTCCAATCTATTCCTATTTACTTGAATATACTCATAAGATTTTCCCAATTCACTCTATCAAACGCTTTTTTGAAATCTACGAACCAGGCAAACACCTCCTGGTTGTGTTCTATATTCCTCTCCATTAATAATCTCATAACTGCAATGGCATCACGCGTACCTCTCCTCTTCCTAAACCCAAACTGATTATCCCCTAAGTAATCATTTACCCTACTCTCTATCCTCGTATTTACATAACACTTCGTTTTTTAGGATATATTTTATCATGATAAAATTTAATTCATGTTTTTTGATTTGCATGTCTCGAAAGCGTGAGTGTGTTTTGTTGTTCAACGGAAGAAGTACTCTTATTTTATTATTTGGTTGCTCACCAAAAGTACGACATCTGATATCCATCTACTCTACCTCTTTTCTTTGGTTCACATACGGCATGGTAGCCAGTCTGATGTTAAATTTAAGACTTTTATGAGGCGTCGTTCCCCGCCCGTCGTGAGCAAGCCCTAAGTGATGCATGCACGTGTCCTGGTCGCCATGCAAACGAACATTGCGTCCCGGTCTCTTCTAAAGCAATGAAAAGTGACCTCCCGCAAGGAAACCTTGCAGTCGATCTAGTGCACACAAAGCATACATGTATTATCTCTCCTAAACGCATTGATGGTATCGAGGTGAGAAAAAATGAATGAGATATTTTTTGAAACGCGACTGTTTCATGCGAAATTCAAAGAGCGAAGTGAAGTCTTAATTGGATCAATATCTTCATCACAAGTCACTATTTTCTAACCAAAGAATCTCTTCAGGTCCCGAAGCATTTATATCTTTTGTTTCGAAACCTCACCAACGAATATTTGACAGCTGTCGCAATACACGAACACATCCCAGAGCACGTTTTACTGGTTGGATGATTCAATTAACAGCATGATGCATGAATTAATTTTAAAATTTACGTGAGCGACTGCCCCAATCCCAGGATGAAAGCCGTAGGGCACAAGAAAGACACTCCCGCCCGCGAGGAAGGCATCTTTGCGGGGACACGCGATTTCCTTCCCAGTTCACGAAAGGCTCACAAACAGGAAGTAGGGAGGGGACGGAGGCTCTGTGATGCAGCTCCCAAAAAAAGGCTTGAATCATCGCATCCATCGTCCCCATGAAAATCTAGGCGATGCGCCACGCATGAGAATTATGATGAGAAATCCTCGCACCCCTCAGGCAGCCGCGTATCAACCAGCCAATGTATCACACATTTATGCATGCCTAGGTATTTCTGTTTTCTCAATTATCATTTCACGCGATGTTTGTCTATTAATCAGGAGTCAAAGGTGTGGTGGGGCAGTCAAACATTTTATTAGGTTTTACTACTATTTCTACTTGCCATCAATCACATTTTTTTTACAATTTACCATCAAAGTTATGACGATAATCATAATTATTGTCTTCGAGGGCGTCATTCATTTGATTAATTTGTTATTTGAGCTAAATTCCATCCATTATATTCCAACCCCACCCCTTCTAATAGAATAACAACAATTACCAAGTCTTAACTATTTCCGTGAGCTTATGCATTCGTGAACGTTTGTCTACACTAAATTATGTTTCGAAGCTGATATTGAACGTCCCGCGCTCACCTCGAGCTCATGAGGTCCTCAAACGAACACGCCCTCCTTCCTGGATTCGTGGTTGAGCTATACCAAAGAAATGTTTCGCTGCATGCTTAAGGGACGTGGCTCCGCGACGCGCCAGAAACCCGTGCCATGCACCGCAGTGGCTATTTCTCCGCGATGGTAGTTCGCTGGAATTCGATGGTTTCCGGCTCAACTTTGCCGATGTTCATATTCATGGAATGAAGAACACAATATATTTTTCCACTGTTCTACTTTGGTTCAACTAGTCTCAAACTGTATGTAACTGATGATGACGCCTAAGCGTTGAAACTAGTATTACCAAAGTAAAGAACAGTGGAAAAATACTTTGTGTTTTTCATTCCATGTCAGCTTGAATGTTATCGGGAGCGTCCCCCGGTATATCTTTTTAATGATTCAGTCGAAAACACCAATAATTACAAGATTCATGTACACGTATGCGTTTATGCCCGCCACACGCCCCTCCTGGGTATTGCACGGATGCTGATGAGCGTCATTAGGAATCGGAGGATAATACCTGCATCATTTAACTCAACGACTTTGAAGGTCAGGGTCAAAGTGCTAATGAGGGGGGGAAAGGCCCGAGGACGAGAACACCCAAGGGGGGGCGTAAATTGGAGTCGAGGGGGGGTGGGCTGACGTCATACGGCGTAAACCCTCGTCGACCTCTCGCCTCAGTCACATATGTATGTGTATATATATATATATATATATATATATATATATATATATATATATATATATATATATATATATATGGATGATTTCGTCGACGTAACACGGAAGTGCCGAATAATGAATTGGACAGCAACAAACAATATAGAAACACTACAAAAATCACTCACACACGTTATTTCTTGATCATTTCGACGGAATTCTGCTCCGTCTTCGTCGGAAGATAGAGAAGTAATGACTGCTGGAATAGTAGAGGTGAGGGGTGCGAGAGAAAGGGAAGGGGGCCAGGGGAAGGAGAGAACGGGAGGCGGAGGAGTGGTGAGAGGAATGGTTGGGGAGAGGAGAGGCTAGAGGGGAGCGGAGATAGGCAAGGAGGGAGAGGGAGGAGGTGGAATTGACACAAAATCGGGAAATAGAACAACATGCTCACCGCAACTATTGCAACATCCAAGACCC
The DNA here is from genome assembly GCF_022747635.1 of Hetaerina americana. Taxonomy (NCBI): domain Eukaryota; kingdom Metazoa; phylum Arthropoda; class Insecta; order Odonata; family Calopterygidae; genus Hetaerina; species Hetaerina americana. Next base: position 929,743 of record NW_027287250.1, read on the forward strand.
AACTGACTCTTGGCTCCCTGTTCCAGAAAGTGGTGCGAGTCTTTGGTGTAAATCAAAGACTCGCACCACTTTCTGGAACGTCTACATTCTATCCCAATTCCGCACAACACGATCATTCTCATGGCCACGATAGACGTTATATCTCTGTACACCTCCATTCCCCTCAAAGAAGGCTTAGAAGCCCTGAAACATTACCTTTCCCTACGATCCACACCCCACACCCCAACCACAGATTTCCTCATCAAACTGAGCCAAATCGTTCTCACCAAAAATGCCTTTCAATTCAATGACACAATATATTTACAAATAAAAGGCACTGCGATGGGCACGCGTATGGCTCCTACATACGCCAATATTTTTATGGGTAAACTAGAACACGACTTTCTGCAACAAAAAACCCTCAAACCACTCTTCTGCGCCCGCTATATCGATGATATTTTCCTCCTTTGGTCCCACGGACGCGAAACTTTATCCTCTTTTATTTCCTCTCTCAACTCCTCCTCCTCAGAATCATTCACTTCTTCTATATCCGACTCGAATATTACCTTCCTAGATATCGACATTCACCTCCAAAACAATACGTTTCACACCTCAGTCCACATTAAACCAACTAATAAGCTACAATATTTTCATTTCGACAGCTGCCACCCACCTCATACAAAGCGCTCCATCCCATTCTCACTCTCAATTCTCAAGACGTGTGTGTATACGATATATATGTATATATACATATGTACACATCTCGAAACAAGTTCGTGTGGGCCGCCGAGTGCTTCTTGGCCACGGAATCATTATGGCTTTTCACGAGCCGGGAGAGCGGCCCGAGGGGTGGACGTTATGGCGTCACGCCATGCATCCACGCCTTCTATAGCATTCTTTGTGCGTGTGTGTTTCTGCGTTAGAAACTAACTCGGAATGGGGGCCGTGGCGGCATCCGAGCGCCTTCCCGGGCGTGGAAGCGGTGGGGGCGGCTGTTGGGGGGGCGGGTCCGTGCGTGCCGGGGGCCTGCCACCTCGGAATTCCCGTCCTTTGACGGAGACACAATAAAGTAGCCTTTAGTGTGATTATTTGGGGGGGGGGGGGTTGCCAGCGGGTAACGTGGCCCCCTTTCAAAACTCATGCCTCAAATTACAGCCGAAGAATTTTTTCCCACTCACACCTTCGTTCGCCATTGTTTCCTTTTAAGTGCCGTTTGCACAATCATTGACGCTGAAGGGGTGGACAATTGTCGCACCGAAGCAGCGGAATTAAAACACGGGTTAACGCCCAACCATTTTGAGTACTAGCTGGCTGGCTATTATATTATATATATATATATATATATATATATATATATATATATATATATATATATATATATATATATATATATAATGTATAACACTTAGCACTAGTGGACACAAACCTCGTCCTTCGTCTTCTGTCTCTTTCAGTTCTACAGTTTCCTCCTCCCAAATCACCTTCCTTGATGTAAATGTAACATTAAGAAACCAAACATTTCACACCTCTCTGTATATAAAACTCACAAACAAACAGCAATACTTACACTTTAATAGTTGCCATCCATATCACACCAAACGCTCCATTCCTTACTCCCTGCCCATAAGAGGACACAGAATTTGCAATGACCCTGATTCCCTTGATAATTTCCTTTCAAATCTACACTGTTCCCTCCTCAAACGAGGTTATCCCCAATCCCTCCTGAGCAAAAGAATCCGAAAACATGCCTACACTCCCAAACCTTCCTCCGCCGCGGAATCCCACACTCTTTCAATTTGCACCAAATACTTCCCGGGCTTAGAATCTCTACGATCAATCCTTAAAGACCTCTACCCTTTCCTCAAAAATCATAATGCCACCGCCAGCCTTTTTCCCAAATGTCCCTCTGTCACTTTCAAACGCCCGGCAACCTATCCGATCTCCTCAAATCAACAAATCACCTCCTTAAATCCCCAACCCGTCCCAAAGCCACTCCCACGCCATGCAATAAACCTAGATGCAAAACATGCCCTATTTTCAAAACCAAAATCCCATCCCTCTCCCACCCGCTTTTTAACTCTCTCCCACCAATTCCCTCCTCTACTTGCACATCTAGCAATGTAGTGTACCTTCTGAAGTGCCAACTTTGCCCTGCCTATTATATTGGGCAGTGCACCAAACCCCTCAATATCATAATTAACAACCACCGAGCCTCATGCAAAAATTCTTCCACAAACTCCCTTTGATAAATGCTATAGTGTATCCATCATAGCATCCCTCCCACCCTCTGATCCTCCACTGAAACTGAAAACATTAGAGCAATCCTTCATCTGGCTCTTGGAGTCCTGGAATTGGCCAGGAATCAATATTAGGCATTAATTACCCTGCTCCAAATATATTTTCATCCCCCTTCCACCCCTATCACCTTCTACATTTTCCCCATCCTTCTAACGCTGCCCCTCCAAACCCGTCCCTTCGGAATTCTCTCCCCACCTTCCCCTTCCATCCATCGCTCCAGCCCTCGTATTCCCTTTAGTTCTGTCCCTCTCTTCCTTGATAAAGGTGGTCACGACCATCAAAAATTCGAAAACTAGTGAGTCTCTTTTTTGTGTTTTTCTGTGTGTTTTTGTCTGTATCCACTGGTGCTAAGTGTATTACATTATTATTCACGTCCGTGAGACTTTCAAAAAGTGTTATATATATATATATATATATATATATATATATATATATATATATATATAATCTTCGAAATGGAACGCTCTTCGGCGACGCACAAATATATAAAAACATAGATGTAGATTTTTAGAATATAGAGACACAAAGAAAGGACACTCACAATTTGTTATTTGACGTTTCGACAGCCCGACTGTCGTTTCTGAAGACGACAGCCGTGCTGTCGAAACGTCAAATAACAAATTGTGAGTGTCCTTTCTTTGTGTCTCTATATTCTAAAAATTTTCTAGGGGCATTACATCCAGTGAAAACCGAAGTGCTGCACATAATTCGAGTCAAGCTGAAACAATGCGGCGATAATTCTAGCCTCCTGGGCTTTATCTACTATGCATGATCCTAATTGCATCATTTTTTCACAGGAAACTCCTAAAATAGAACAAAAAAACCTTAAGTAACTTAAAAAAAATATTATGAGATATATTTGAAGAATAACTCCCAATCACTTCGCTTTACACGTGCAACTGGGCCTTTGCTAAGGCAGAATATGGCAAAATCTTTATTGAAGGCGTGAAAAAGTTCAGTATCCTAAACAATTTCTTTCTGGACATTTTCACCAAAACTATTACCGCCAAAAAGGAAGTCCCCAGCACACTTTAAGAGACCATGAGCGGCATGTTTGTGACTCTGGAAGAAATAGAAAAAAATCAAGGGAGAATAAATCAAATGAAACTTTAGGTCCGGAAAGACTTCCCATTTAGAATACTGAAGTAACTTCTGGAAGACATTACACCTCGTTTCAAAACAGTTTTTCAAAAATCGATTGGAAAAAATGTGTGCAGGTATGTGCGCGTGTATATTTATGTACTGAACCCAAACTGATCATCCCCTAAGTAATCATTTGCCCTACTCTCCATCCTTAGTTGCTGATCCTGAGAAACTCTTTGGCTGCGTGGGAAATCTAACTGTAGTCTTGCTCACATGATGTAGTCTTGCTCACATGATGTAGTCTTGGCCTTTTTCGGAATAGGAACTAACACTCGTCCGACCAAATCTTCTGGCCAGATTCCTCCTTCACACATGCTTTGAATTAGTCCATGAAAGTTTTTTTATAATTCCGATCCAAGCACAAACTAAGCGTCGCATCACGCTGTTCATCTTCAGTTAGGGATTGGTTGACATCTTTTGGTCTTTATGAATCCGCAAATCACCCATATTGTTCTTATAATTGAAATTGAAAAAAAGATCAAATTTAATTCAATATTTTCTTGAATTATAAACCTAGAGTTAATAATATTTTCTTATTTCTCTCCAAAAATATTCTTCCATAATTATGGAAGTAACACTGAGTCTCTCGGAGATACATTTGTCTCCGTTTTTTACTCACGAGACATCAAATCAAATATCCTAATGCCGTAGGCGCCCTCCAAGCCGCAATTAAGGCGTGTGGCAAGGAACTCTCAACAACAGTGCGGTGGGACCATCACGACAAAATAAGGGAGATCTGTCTGCGGTGTTGGAGTGGTGCCATCGCCAGTGAGACCACTCTTCCCACCTCCCTCGCTCACAATCCGAGGCCACAACCCACCAAGGGCCGCCACTAAGCATGCACATCCCCTTCTCGGCCCCCTTCATACGGCCTTTCAAGAGATCCGCCGTCCAACCTTCTCTTTACCACTTCGGTCAATCGTTTTTTAAGGTACCTGCCGCCTGCTCCATCGACCCCGAGCGTGTCGGTCTCTTATGAATAGCTCAGCTCACATCAAATCTCTTTTCGTGGGACTATTTGCCCTTTCTGCACCCGATTATCCCGCAAATAGAAACTTTTGGAAACCATGTCCACGCCGGCCGCTCCAAATGTCAAATGGGTAGATGTCCGTTCAGCCCACCCGCCGCCAAGCCATTTAGCCGTTGTCTTTTTAAATCGCTTTTCTCCAGCAATTGCAATAGTTATCCATTCCAATTTCCTGAAGCTTATTTCAAGGTGTGTGTTGCCAAGAATTCTCTTGGTTTCTGCGTCCCACCGATGCTTCTCCGTCGAGTCATCCTTGAAAATTCAGAAAACAGACTCTCCACCCAATCCCGGACACATACGCAGTGATAAAAGAAGCCACGGACACCTCTCGCGAGCCCGCACTTGCATCCATCCGTCTCCCTCCGCGTCGTTATGAGGCGAGTGGAAAGATGTTTCCCGTTGAGAGGGAGTGAACTCGATGACTGAGGTAGCGAGCGCGCAGATGCGTCCGAGATCCTTTTACAAGAGCGGCGGCATCACCCTCGGGAGTTGGGACGATGCGGGGCGAAGAGGGGGGAAGGGGATATTAACCCGCATTCGGCCCCGGAACTGGAGGGTGGGGGAGCGCATAAAGCACCCACACACACGCACGCACGCACGCATGCATCATATCTAGTGTGGTCCCGACTCATAAGGCCCGTTCTTTTTTATTCCGAGGCGAGTCGGAGACCACGTATCGTATACTCCCACACACACACGCACACACGCACAGGCCGACAGGCAACACACGCATAAATGTGCGCTCGGCCTGTTTTATCGGGCCGATTGTGGGAGTGGCGATGTGAGTGAGGGGGCGGGCGTGGAGAGCCGCTGAATCACATTTCGAAAGGAAACGTGTTCTGGGAGGAGAGGTTGCGGTCACAAAAAATGTTCGAGAATGTACGTCTCCCCTCCCGCCAGCCCTCGATGTTCTTCGCTCGCACACACAGACATACTCCCACGAGGAGATGTGGATGAGGGGGACAGGGGGGCGAGGGTGGGGGTAAAGGGGGGGAGTGGGCGTCCTGTTGCTCAACTCGGACGGCTGAGGTATGTGGACGGGGAGGCAGCGCCGCTTTTTTTCCTCCACTTATCCGTTCCCTCCCCGGCCCCACCACCCCCCCCCCAGGCCCCGCGGAGGCTGCGCAGCCAATCGCGGCCCACGATACGACAGGTCCCCCCCCCCCAATGGCAGGAGAAGAGAAGAGGTCGTGGCATTCGGTCGAGACGGACTCCCTCCCCCGACTTATCGCCCCGTCCTTCCCCCGCTCTCCATATCGCCCGCCTTCAAAGGAGGGCCCTTCTTCACTCCTGGCTCATCTGGCCCCCGTCGACCTCTCCGCCCTCCTCCCCGTACCACCTTCCACTCTGGTACTACTTCTTCCTCGGGGCAGGAGGAGGGGCGACAGGATGGGCAGAGAGAGAGGCATGTGTTTGTTCCCTTCATCGCTCTCGCCCTCCCCCCCGCCACCTTCCCGCATAGACCGCCGCCTTGGAGTAACCAACCGTCAAACCAAGTCCGCCCCCTCCCGTGGAAGCGCCCATCAACCTCTGGGCGGGGGCGAGCGAGTGAATGTGCGTGCTCGCGTTTATAACAAAAAATACGAGCCTGCTCCTTCGCTCACCTCCTCCCGCCCTCCTCTGCCTCTGATGTCATCCCTGGCTTTTTCCTCCTCCCGCCCCCAACCCCGCGTACCCATAATTCCCGTGCCCGCCCCCTCCATCGCCTCCGTACACTCCACCCCCTCCCCCCCCCCCCACCGCCGCCTTTCGGAGAAGAGAAGAGAGGACGACACTCTGAATGCTTTCTCGGGAGGCGCGCGTTTGTGTTCGTTCGTCTCAAGACGCTCCATTTTCAGCGTCGCCTTCCGATCCATGGATTCCCTCCCCCGAGCCCTTCCCGCAACTCCCTCCTTCGGGCGCTCCGTGGCGACGCAAGGAACTCGCATGCCATCGAACGGGCCGTGAAGTAAATCCACGAGCAGCAGCGCCTTCACTCACGACCGATGTCCCTCCTCCTCCTTCATCTCGCACCGGGATTATTCTTCACCGAAACCGATTCCGCGCGACATTTCACTGCCCCTTGATCATTGCCCATGGCTTTCGTTGCAGATGTTACTCGCGCAAGACTCGTTGAATGCTAAACGAACAATAATTAGAGCCAAGCCTTGGGTCTCACTGAAGGCAAAATATTACGCGAATATTTGGAGGATAATCAGAAATAAATTTGGTCCCGCGCCGGGGGAAATATGAATGAAACATCCAACTGCAAATTCCTTTGAGACAGAACATGACGATAATCTGACGGTCAACGTGAAGAAGAGGTAAAAATTTCCTTCGGCGCACTTTCAGTCAAAGGTAATAGTGCACAAAACGAAGTGGCCCACACACCTGGAGAGGTCTTGACGGAAACATTATTGTCCCGGGAAGGGTCAGAAGAACGTCTCCGAAACATGAAGACCACACGATGAAACATGACAACCACATGAAGCCCAAGGGGTGGAAAGACTTCCCCGCTAGAATGCCGAAGGGAACACATGGCAACTTAGTTGAGAACAGTTCTCATGCAGTAAGTCGATGGAAGAAGACCTCGCGACTAATCTCACCGAGTTACAGAACTCAATAAATGTGGTGACAGGGAGGACCCAGGTAATTAGGGACCGGGTTCTTTGCCATCGATATGTTGCCAATTTTGGAAAATATAAAAGTTATCGATATATTTAGCTTCCACGAGAATGGGAGCATTTTACCGTAATCAGAATGGCTTTAGAAAAAGCGGAGAATGCGAAAGACAACTGGGTCCTTTAATTTACAGTATCTTGAAATCGGGTGTAAGGAATATATGTACTAGTTCATCGTGCATTTTTAGATTTTAAGAAAGCGTCGGACAACGTCTCTCGCCGTAAATTGGTGCACAACCTGTGATATTGTGATGATAGAACGTATTGTCATGAAAGAGTGACATAATAACTTCTTATGTAACCGTAAACAAAAAAGTTGTCCTCGACAGGTTGAGTTCAATAGCGGAGGTCGCGACTAAGGGAGTGCCGCAGGGATGTGTTAATAAGCATTAGCTAAGTACCCTAGTAAAAGGTAATCACAGATTATTTGCAGGCGAACGGTGGTTAATTGGGAAATAAGGACTCCCTCGGGTGGAGTGACACTCCCGAACGATATAAGTAGACCGGAGCAGTCAGACAGAGCACGGGCAGTCGGAGTCGGGCGTTCGAGTACCGGTCAAGTCGAGTGATTTCTACGGTGAATTATTGCGGCATTTTGGTGCACATTAGCGGAAATCTAATGTAACACTCGGTATTTTCCGCAGGTTTTTGAAGTGCCGTCTTTGCCAAAATATTATAATCTTCTCTTTTTCCGGTGGGTCTTCGATTCAGTTTGCGGACCTTCCCTAATGCTTGGTTTAGTCACTCTGAATGAATCTCCTCTCCACTGGACTTGGTTTTATGTTTGTGGTCAACGTATTCCGCCTTTCATCATTTCCTTTTTTATTTTATTCTTATCCATGTACTTCCTTCTCCGACCATTCCTCCGTTTCAACCTATCCCACATCTACGCAATACACCGCAAGCCACCGAAAGGGAGTGTGGCGGGGGGTGTTGGGTCACCACCCGTAAAACAGAATAAAACCACTTGCAAAACTTACAAATTCATTCCAATTCACACCCACATAGACGTATATATTCATACAAATCACACGTAAACTTACACTAATGTAAATACTTATCTAGCAACAAAAATATACATGCAGATGCACCGACGAATAAACTTATGCCTTATGTCTACGCAGCGTTTAATCTTGTCCTCACTTGACAATCAAATTTCTCCACTATTTGTATAATTACAGAGATTTCTTACTATTATGATTTCTGATTGTTCGGGGAAAGAATGAGTATTTGTATCTATCTGCACTGGAATCTATCTCCCTTATCTTATCTTTATGGTCCGATCTACCTAAATAGTTTGGTACCATTACAATTTCTTTTGTTTCACTGTTGAACTCATTTGTCTTGAACCTTTCTATGGGTCTAAGGCTCCCTTGCTCTCTTCGCATCTCAAGTGGCTCCCGTTCCGCTTTAACGCCTGCGGAACTCGTCTTCTCATCGTAACAATTTCTGACAAATCATGTCCCACGTGAATTTACAAGCACGCCATTTCCTTCTCTGGGCGCTTTCGCCTCAGGATGCACAAAATTTGCGTAATAAACATTAATAGACTTTCCCGTGCATATTTATTGCCAGTACTCCTTGCTTAAACGAGCAATACTTTGCTCGCTTTCCAAGACGCTTTGTCAAGATAGCGGTGTCTCGAGACCTCGTCCACTGGCCAGACGGACGGCCGACGTTTCGATGAGCGAAGAGACCGTTTCCCGTGGGCGTTGAGTCAACTCATTCAGTCATACTCGGCGACCTGAGCACGATGGGAGGGTTTCATGTCCAAACGTGAGTCAACTGACAGACCAGACTCTGTGGAGAATTAACATCCGCCCAGCAAAATTGTGGTACCGACATCACGCGGGAGATTGGTTTTTTAACCAACGCAATCCGAAAGAACTTTCAACAGCACATCGAGTTGCACGCGTTAATACAGCTCATCAGTTTATTTGAGTTTAGGGCATTTATAACATTTCTGAAGAAGAAGATTTATTAATAGAAACAGATACGTGAGTCGCTCAATAACTCCTTAGAAAATCAGGTAGTAGTATCGGAAAAAGGTTTGCCTTTAACAAACCTCATCTCTCGCCAGACTGCTGTTTAATTTCCAGCTCTATCCATCATTTCAGTGGGTTCTAATTCCTAGTCATTGAAGCAATAGACCTTTTTTTATTTAGAAAAATGGAAAAAAATGAGTTGCAGGCGGTGATTAAACATTTCTATCTGAAAGCCATAACGCCGAAAACCGAGTTGAATGAAGTTCATGGCACATCTATCTGCTTCTGCATTTGCGATTGTTTTTATAATTACGGAAGCTGGGTTTAAACTTGGTCTTACAAAAGATGAACATCGTTCGAAACTTCCCAGTGGGAGTAACTTTCTTCGAAATGATTTGAGAAATCCACGATTTCACAAAATGTGATGGAAGGTCTTATGGAGTAGAAGAGTGCTATGAAGCCACTCGCGCTTGACGCCTAAGTAATCAGAAACAAAATACTAGTGGCGGGTTTCTTAAAGGTGACTTTTGGTGATCGAAATCACATATTTCGGTATTTCACTTCGTGAAAGCAATGAAGTCGTCAGAGGCTCTTCAAGGGGTTTCTGCAGACAAGGAGGGTGCAGTGAGAGAAACGGTGTACTAGTATTGCAGGAGATAGAAAAATCAACCCTCGACAAGTGACTTCAGCATATTGAGAACGATTTGGCAATCGAATAAATTGAAGAAGGCGTATCTCAAAATAAGCAGAAGGAAACCTGACCAATTCATTAGAAATTCACTGTCGGAATGTTCAAAGCATTCGCACGAGCCTGTACACGCTTCAGTAAGTCTCGACTTCGTTGCATTATGACATATTGTGCTTTCCAAGAACACGGCTAATACCTGATTGACCTCTAGGCTTGAGCTGATTCTGGCGAACAATTATCAGCAGCCGATTAGACTGAAATCGCCATACCAGTGTGAAACTGTGGTGCGGTGGTGCATACGTGCTTACGTACGCGGTGGAATTTATTTGAAATTCATTTCCAGCTATAATTTCGACGAAATTACTTCGCATAATCAGGTTTGTTGAGTGATGATGCGTGCATTACTTTCAGTTTCACTATTTATTCATGTTCAGGTCGCTTTATTTTTGTGTCCAACGATAGCCGAGAGGAGCAAAAGAAAAAAAAGACGAATGACGTCAATTTCAAGGAGAGTGGTATTTGAAATTTATCTTCATGAAATCCGGTGAGAATGTATTGTGTATGATTTGCAAAGAATCCGTGGCTGTGATGAAAGAATACAACCTCCGCCTTCATCATTGAAGCAAACATCAGGAGATATATGCACAGATGGAGGGTTAAAGTCCGTGCGGGAAAAAACTCTAAATTACAAAATCAACCCACATCTCAGAAGACATTGCTCAGTAAATCCTCAAATGAAAATTAATCCTTAACTAAGGAAAGTCATGAAGACGCCTACGTTCTGGCTAAAAATGGCAAACCGTTAGCAGATGGTGACGTCGTGAAGGAATGTTTGTTGGAGGTGGCCGAGGAACTTTGCCCATAAAAGTTGAAACAATTTAAAAATGTGGCTTTGGGTGCAAATGCGGTTGCCCGCCGTGTTGCAGACATGTGCGAGAACATTGTGACTCAAACAGGGAAAAATGCAAGTAATTTTCACCATTTTTTAATTACAATGGATGAATCGCTGAACATCTATTCCACCTCTCAACCGCTTGTGTTCATTAGAGGTGTGGATGAAGGCATGAACATAGCACAAGAGATGGCTTCCCTACTTAGCACGTATGGCAGGCATTGTTACCGGAGAGAATATATTCAATGAATTAAAAAAAAACATTTTCTGATTAAGATTTGGATGGACTAACTTCAGTTGCCTGGCTGTTGCTGGAGGGAAGAACATGAGTGGCATAAAGAAAGGCTTGGTCGGACCAGTCAAGCAGGTGAGTAATGAGAAAAACATTCGCAATTAATTTCCTTGCACTGCATTATTCACCAGCAATCTTTAAGTGCTAAATATGTGGACATTAACGGTGTACTGAATCCTGTGGTGAAGATGGTGAATATAATGAGGTCACATGGGCTCTACCATAAACAGTTCAGAGACACGACCTGACAAGATGGAGTCACATAATCGCATGATTTACCGTATTACACAGCAGTAAGATGGCGAAGATGTGAGGAAGTTCTGAGCAAAGTATTTGAATTAAGAAAGTAAAAGGGTGACTTCCAGGAAAGTAAATGCAAGCCACAGCCGCCATCATTGTCTGATGAAGAATGGGTGTGGATATTGCCGCAGACATAACTAGTCAATAAATGTTTTGAACCTGAAACTACAAGGAGAGATGAAATCCAATAAAATTTCAAGCATGAAATACGCGAAGAATAATTAGAGAACAAACCTGTCAGAATATAATCTCAGGTCACTGTGGATGTTGGAGGCATTAAATCTAAACCCAGAAGTGTCTACTATTCTGGCACCCAGGATACAAATTAACCATTCCCACTGATTCAGGTGCTAATGTGTAGTGTATAAATATACTATTAAATAATTACTGAATAAAATCATATTAAATAAATAATTTCAAACAACATCCATGTGTTGATTCTTTCTTGTTGGACCTCGAGTGCGTAGTCGGCCCCCAAACTGCCATTTGATAGTTAATGCGGCCCGCGGACTGAAAGGTTTGGACACCCCTGGTCTAGAAAATCGCCGACAATTGTTGGTCACCAATCACCGGCGGGTCGCTGCGTTTACCAAAAGTCCACATAAACTAATGATTAGATTTAACGAGGCAAAGTAAAACTAGGAATAAGGCCATTAAATAGGAGCAGTACATAATGGCCCATTGATGCCACCGAGAGAATTTAATGACCTCACATTATATTCGAAGATTACACCAAAGGTATCAAACACATAAAAAAAATAGACGACTCCCCCGACAGATTCAATCGGTAATTCATCCCTCGCACGAATCACAGTCTTAATAGATAACAATCACTATTCCATATTTCATTTCAAAAATTAAAATAAATTTCGAACACACCTATTACAGATTGTAATGAAAGTGTCCACATGCAAGTAGACGTGTTTGCACGCATCTTTGAAATGATCTATTCACATGTATTCACAAGTGCAAATCTTGCATAAATGCAGGAACCGCCGTTGTTCATTGGACGGCGAGATCGCAATGAAGTTTTGCATTCGGAGAGAGCAGCAGATATGGAATCCGCACAAAAAGTGGAAGGGGATGAAACTGGGGGGGAGGGGGCGTGGGGTCAGGGAAGGCGGACAAGGTGCTCACAGGTGAGTCGAGGCGTGGCGACAATCCGATGGTTCGAGTGGCGAGCGGCGCGATGATCGGGGGGAGGCGTCGCGGAGACAGGGGAGGCCAACGCCTCCCCTGTCTCCGTCGTCGCTTCTTCCCGACAAGTACTTCTCCAGGAAAAAATTGGAGAGGGAAGATTTCGCTTCGAAAATGGGCCCAAAGTTTTTTCCTTCCCGACCCCTTTCATTGCGCGCGGGGGTGGCGTTGATTTGCGAGGTGGTTGGAGGGGGAAGGCACTCCGGGCGGATTGTTGACTTTCGCGAAAAGGGCGTCGGAGGAGGGGAAGCTATGCGGCGGCCGAGTGAGTGCGTGCGTGGGTGTGAAAGAGCGTGCGTGCGTGGGCGGGCACAACAGGCAGGCGGGGGAGGGCGCAGTCCGCCGGGGACCCCCTCCCTCTAACCGAATTCCCGTTGGCGCGGGAGGGTAGAGGGCGCCACACGTGGAGAGAAATGCCGACGGGAAAGAGTAAACACCCTCCCCCCCTCGGTGCGTGTGATCAAATAAATAGGGCTTGCATGGGAAAGTTGCAAGCGGGTTGATGCGGATTGGCGCGTATCGAAGAGGGGAGGACCGCTTAGCGTGTTATTTCGCACCCACTAACACCTCCGGCCCACTTAATCGGCGGCCCCACGCGAGGGGCCGCCAAGAGGCCTCCTCGGGCAGAGGGGGGACAGGAGGCCCCTTCCGCCCTCTCATTTGTGTTATCGAGGGGGGCGCGGCGGGGAAGGAGAGAGAAAAGGGGCGAGGGCATTCAGGCGCGGCACTTCCCGCACCCCCAAAAGGAGGCGGGGGTGCCGCCTACACGACACTCACAAAAATGAAGCGAATAAATAGCAAACCGAGAATCCGTCCCCGGACTAAATTGCTCTGTTGCTCGGAAACGGAGCGGAACTGTCACGCTAGTTTTCGGCCGCGTTTGCTGGGGAGTTTCCTAATTTCCATTTTAAATTTTTGCCGACAGCATTTGTTTTTTTCCCAAAACATTCCAATCATTCTCCAACTATCAGAAACGAGAACGGACAATCACCACTCTGCAATTAGCGAGAAGAATAATTTCAATGACGGACAAGGTTTCCAGAGATGGTTACCGAAGCCGAATCGCTAACACCTATTCGACGCCAAATTTTATCTTTGATCAAATCATAAAAAAGGATTTTTGTAAAATATAAAAGCCTTTAAGGTGGCACTGGATTGCTGGGTTGTATTCTCAAGATATTCTGAAAATTTCTAAAAAGTATCATGGAATTTAATATTTCAACTTATATTACCTCGTCCCTCCCCGGACTACAACCTTGACGTGGTGGAAGGGCTTGTGCGTTCCGATGACCCCTAGAGCTGTGCTGGCGGGAGTAATAATAATTGCTCCTGGTAGGGTCACCCATGCCAGATAGGTCGAAGGTTAGGAGCCAGACGAAAGGTCGTCCACCCAGCGCCTGTTCCTCAGTGAGGCCGCTGCAATGGCGTCTGGCCCCAGTGGGGCGGCCAATAAGTAATGGTGTCATGTTAAAAATATTATTAAGGAAGGCAACTACTGATGGTCACTAGAGAGATTTTGAGTCCTGGCAACTGCGGGGCTCGGCCCAATCGGCCGTGTGTCGTGCCCGGCAGCGGGGGAGGCAAGGCTTCCGCGGTCGTCATCCCACGAAACCTTTGCGGGGGAAAACCAGCAGCAGCAGGACAGAAGACGCAGGAGAAGAGAACCAAGTTGGTTAGAATAGGAACGCCGAATGTTAGGACAATGATGAGGACATGTAAACTGGAGAATATCAAGCGAGATATGGAATGGGGAAAAATTGATATTTTAGGTCTATGCGAGGTGAGATGGAAGGATAGCAGGGATCATTAGAGTGATAAGTAAAGAATAATATACAGCGGCGGGGACGAGAGCCAAACGAGGGGTTGTCATAGTATTAAATGAAGAGGTAGTAAGAAGCGTATTCAACATAGAGAAGGTAACGGATAGAATATTCCCAGTAGTGATAAAAGCAGAACCGACGAAATTGGTTATTATTCAGGTATACATGCCACCGAGCAACCATAAGAAGGAAGAGGTCGATAGGATGTACAATCAGATAGAGAACGTTATAGCGTGTGTTCCTGCAGGGAAACATTTGGTAGTGATGGGGGAATGGAATGCGACGGTAGGAGATGGTGTTGAGGTAAGGGACTACGGTATAGGCACGAGGAATGGCCGCGGGGAGAAGCTGTTGAGTTCTGCAAGAGACAGGGGCTAGTCATCAACAACACTTAGTTTAGACACCACAAAAGACGCAGGTATACATGGAAAATGTCAGGTGACTCAGGAAGATATCAGCTAGATTATACCCTGGTTAGACACAGGTTTAGGAACAGTGTGATAAATTCGCACATCTTCCCGGGAGCGGATGCGGACTCTGACCACAATTTAGTTGTTATGAAATGTAGAGTCCGTTTCAAAAAGATAAGGCAGGGGCGGCGAGTTAGAAAATGGAATAAAGATGCATTAAATGGTTTGAAAAGGAAGGAATGCAAACAGGCGGTAGATGAAATCATGGAGGATGGTAAAGAGCTAAGTACCATCGAAGAAAAATTGGAAAGGATCAAGAAAGGGTTGTCTAAAGCCGCAAAAGACATTATTGGAACCGTTAACTCTAAAAGGACAAGGAGACCATAGATCACGGATGAGATAATTACAAAGATGGAAGAGCGGCGAAAATGGAAGAATGAAAATACAGGACTAGGCAAAATGAAGTACAAAGAATTGAACAATAAATTGAGGCGGGCAACAAATAAAGCAAAAGAAGCACGGTGGAAGACGCAGTGCGAGGATATGGAAAGTCTGCAGAGGAAGGGTGAAATTGGTGCACTGTATAGGAAAGTGAAATCCTTATCGGAAAGTAAGAAAGGAAGATCTATGCTAACAGTTAGTAATAAGGTGGGTAAGATATTAGTTGAGACAGGAATGATCAAAGAGAGTTGGAAGGAGTTTAAAGAAGAACTGTACAGTAAAGAATTTAAACCTATAAAGATAGACGTAGAAAAGGAACAAGACGCAGAGGAAAATAGCTTAGGTCCAGGCATACTCGACGATGAGATAGGAAGGGCATTAAGGGAGATGAAACTAAATAAGGTGGATAACATTCCCGGCGGATCTATTGCAATGCTTAGGAAAATGTGGAGGAAGAGGCTATATGGGCTGATTCGTAGTATCTATGAGGAAGGAATCTGGCCGGAAGAATTTGTGAGATCAGTTTTAGTTCCTATTCCGAAAAAGGTAAAAGGTTCATCATGTGATGACTACAGGACAAGAAGTTTGATATCCCACGCAGCTAAAGTTGTCCTCAGGATAATAAACAAAAGGATAGAGAGTAGGGTAAATGATTCCATAGGGGATAATCACTTTGGGATTAGGTAGGGGAGAGGTACGCGTGATGCCATTGCAGTAATGAGATTATTAATCGAGAGGAATATAGAACACAACCAGGAGGTATTTGCCTGTTTCGTAGATTTCGAAAAAAGCGTTTGATAGAGTGAATTGGGAAAAACTAATGAGTATCCTGCAGAAAATAGGAATAGATTGTAGGGAAAGGAGGCTAATCCGCAACCTGTACATGTCTCAGACTGCTCAGGTGCGGGTGGGAAACGGGGAGTCAGGATGGGCAGTGTTAGGAAGGGGTGTAAGGCAGGGTTGCCCATTATCACCGTTGCTGTTCAACCTGTATGCAGAAGAAATGATCAAAGAGGCATGGGAAGAACTAGAGGTAGGAATGAAAGTGGGCGGGGAATTCGTAAAATCAGTTAGGTTTGCTGATGACCAAGCTTTAGTTTGTCAGTCAGCCAAGGGGCTGCAAGCATTGCTGAGTGAATTGGAAATTCAGTGCGACAGGTATGGGATGAGAATCAACATTAATAAAACAAAGGTTATGCGATTTTCTAGAAAGAAAAAGGGCAAGCTTAACATTAAAATAGGAGGGCAAAAACTAGAGCAGGTAGAACAGTTTGCGTATCTCGGTAGTGTTTTGGACCAACACGGTCAAAGTAGTAGGGACGTAAGGAGAAGAATTGCGCTAGGCAAAGAGGCTTTCACGAGGAGGAGGGAGTTGATGACGGGGACTTTGAGTAAGGATGTTAAGAAAAGACTCGTAAAACTTTGATATGGAGCGTGGCTATGTTCAGCGCGGAAACGTGGTCATTGAAGCAGGAAGATAGACGTAGTCTGAAGGCTCTTTAAATGCGGATGTGGAGAAGAATGGAGAAGGTTAAATGCATAGAGAGGAAAACAAATGAGGAAGTACTTGGTATGGTGAACGAAGAGAGGTGTTTGTTGGGAGAAATCCTATTGAGGCAGGAAAAGTCGATGAAGGGAGTGTTGACAGGCAGTTGGATTTTGAAGACTGTGATAGAGGGGAGAATGTTGGGCAAAAGAGGAAAGGGAAGGAACAGGATAGGATTTTGGACCGGATGAAGGGAGGAAGAAAGTACTCAGAGATGAAGAGAGGTCAGATGTAAAGTAGGATACTGGGTTTTGTATTATTTTAGGAGTCATAAAATATTTATTTAGTATATATATATGTGTATATGTATATACATATATATACATATATATATATATATATATATATATATATATATATATATATATATATATATATACATATATATACATATATATATATATACATATATATATATATATACATATATATATATATATAAATATATATATATATATAAATATATATATATATATATATATATATATATATATATATATATATATATATGAGAGAACTCTGAGTTCTGTCCCTCTCCTCCTTGATAAAGGTGGCACGACCACCGAATATTCGAAAAATAGTGACTCTTTTTTTGTGTGTTTCTGTGTTTTTGTCTGTGTCCACTAGTGCTAAGTGTTATACATTATTATTCACGTACGTGAGACTTTCAAAAAGTCATATATATATATATATATATATATATATATACACACACACACGTATAATTACAAGTATACATACCTACATGCATATGTATAATTTAGTTTGTAATAGTTGTGTACAAAACACGTACGTACACGCACATCCGGTTCCTCCAGCACCATTTCACACATGATTTATTAACTCATGACCTCATCGCAGTCTTTCGTTTCGCAGTCGCAGCCAAACCTGGAAGCGGAGATCCCGCAGCTGCTGGAGTGGCAATAATTCCCGGAGGAGAGTCCAGGAGTTTGAGGACACGGCGAAAGGGGCGCGCACAAAAAAGGGGGAGCGGGGACTCTCCCTGGTGGAGGGGAAGGGAGCCATCATCTCTCTCCCGCTCCTCTAGGAAGCGCGTCTGGCGTTAACTCAACTGCCGCTGAACCAGCTGCTGGCGAAGTGCGGGGGGTGGGGTCAGTGGAAGAGGGGAGAGAGAGGCGAGAACGATGGAACGGCGCCTGTTGTCCAGACCTGTGGTTACCATCAATTGTTTCATAACTATTCCCTCACACGCATCGTGGTGTTTGTGATGCGGGCGGGAGGGGGGGACAGAGTGGGAAGGGGTTGCGATGGGGGGCGAAGGGGAGTAGGGGACTGAGAGTGGGAAGGGGGTGGGGCTTCTGCTCCCTTTGGCCCGGCCTTCTCTCGATACTCCGCTATGAATGACGCTAGGAATGAAGTGGAAGGGGGATACATTTGAATTCAATCAAACTCGACGACTCTGTATTGTTTGGGGCCTGCACTTTCTTCAGTTAACATCATCAGCATTCCTTTTTCTAAAAAATGTCACAAAGGCTGTTTTTTAGTGAAAAATGAGACTAATGCGTCCTCCATTATTTATCCCGCTGAAGTGGCATCGGAATTCCGTCTCCATTTTCTTCTCTTGGAACTTCCCACGCAAGACAAGTTAAACAGTGACCGACTGATGGCAAGATCAGATTCATTTGTAGTATTTCTCATTGATTTAGTTCACTTTTTTCAATGACCCAACTCAGTGGTAATTAATATTGCTTCATAATCGTCGCAGTAATATAGAAAAGGCATCGAAACTTAAGTCTGGGTCAATGTAAGAGTAAACTCTCCGTAAAGCGCGCCCACAGGCGTCCCCCTCCATTCCCTCTATATCCCACGCCCCTCACCCCTCGCCCGAGGGCTCTTTCCGACGAATTCACGCCCGTCACCACCCTGCACGGTGCACCAATCACCCTCCACCCGCTGCAGCGAGCATCCGTGGTGTGCTCGTGACGAGCCGACGGACGGTGGAGCCAAAGGAAGCCTTCCCCCTTCAAGGGGGACCTCCTTCCAAACATCCACATTCTCGGCCATTCCCCTCGGATACCTCGCTTCAGGTAATAGCTTCAATCACCCCTGGCGTCCAATCGCGGCGGCGGGAACACGGGGCAACGACCCCCACTTCCTACAACCGAAGGTGCTGCCGCAGCGGTGATGCGCCCCGAAAAGTAGGGTATTTAGATTGAGTGCGATGTGGAGCGGTCCTTGAATTACGTAAGATGCAACAGGGGGGGGGGGGGCGTGGCATTGCGTTACGCACAGAGTGTGGCCGCGGCTGGAGAGAAATCGCTCATCAGATTTGTTTTCACATGATTGCCATCGCCATTCAATTGAATTTCCTCCTTATTTTTATGTCACCGCATGGCAATCAGAATCAAACTGCAAAAAATGATCAACCCCCCATACGTGATGCCCATAATATTTAAAAAAAACATATATATACATACATAATACATATATATACATATATATACATATATATACATATATATACATATATATACATATATATATATATATATATATATATATATATATATATATATATATATATATATATATGTACACGTGTTTGAATGCACACAAACACACACATATATATATATATATATATATATATATATATATATATATGTGCATTCAAACACGAAATCCCGCCAAACGGCGAATAAATACTCATATATACAGAAAAAGATATAAGGAAAAGGATAGTAACACATATATAGGACTAACACAATAAAGGTGGGGAAGGCGGAATCGAACGGATCACAATAGTAAAAATATTTCCTTTACCGGGACTCGAGCCTCGGATCTTTCCACTTGCCGGGCGGATGCTCTTAACCACTTGAGCTAACGAGGAAACGTAATTTACCTAGAGATCCGTGGGTATAATATGTCGCCAAGCGCCCCGATTCTTTAGCCAAAGAGTTTATAAGTA